>NC_082709.1:7711697-7859197 GCF_030144855.1 Hypanus sabinus
CACATATAAACATACACACACACTCACTCACACTACCACACACATATAAACATACACACACACTCACTCACACTCCCACTCAGACAGAGAGACTCACACTCACACACACTCACTCACACACACTCACACTCACACACACTCACACTCACTCACACACACACTCACACACACATACACACACACTCACACTCAGACACACACAGACTCACACTCACACACACACTCACTCTCACACACTCACATGCACACTCACACTCAGACACGCACACACACTCACTCTCACACACACATATAAACATACACACACACTCACTCACACTACCACTCAGACACAGACACTCACACGCACACACTCAGACACACTCACAGTCACACACTCAGACATATACACACACTCGGACACACACACACACTCACTCACACTCACACTCAGAAACACACACACGTACAGACACTCACTCTCACATACACACACTCACACACACATATAAACCTACACACACAAACTCACTCGCATGCACACTCACTCACACACACACACACACACACACACACACACACTCACTCACACACACACTCAGGCACACACACTCACAGGCACACTCACACCCACACACACATTCACACACACACTCACACGCGCGTACACAGACACACACACATTCACACTCACACACACTCACACACACACTCACATACACACTCACTCACACACACACTCACACACACTCAGACACACTCACTCACACATACACTCACACTTATAAACATACACACACGCTCACTCACACACACTCACTCACACTCACACACACACTCACACTCAGACACACACTCACACACACAGACACACGCACATTCACACTCACACACACACTCACATGCACACTCACTCACACACACACACAGACACACACATTCACACACACACTCACATGCACACTCACTCACACACATGCACACACATACACACACACTCACTCACACACACTCACACTCACACACACTCACTCGGACACACTCACACTCAATCACACACATACACATACCCACACTCACACACACTCACATGCACACACACTCAGACACACACACACACACTCACACTCACACACACATATAAACATACACACACACTCACTCACACTCCCACTCAGACAGAGAGACTCACACTCACACACACTCACTCACACACACTCACACTCACACACACTCACACTCACTCACACACACACTCACACACACATACACACACACTCACACTCAGACACACGCACACTCACACACACACTCACATGCACACTCACTCACACTCAGACGCACACACTCACACGCACACTCACACACACACTCACATGCACACTCACACACACACACTCAGACACACACACACTCAGACACACACATTCACACTCAGACACACACTCACACTCACACGCGCAATCACACACACACTCAGACACACACTCACACACGCGCACACACTCACACGCACACACACACTCACACACACACAGGCACACACACTCACTCACACTCACAATCACACGCACACATACACACACTCACTCACACGCTCACTCGCATGCACACTCACACACACACACTCACACTCAGACACACACTCACACTCAGACACCCGCGCACTCACACACACACACACTCACATGCACACTCACTCACACTCAGACACACACTCACACTCACACGCACACTCACACACACACACTCACACCCACACACACACTCACATACACACTCACACTCAGACAGACACTCTCACACTCAGACACACACACACTCACACACACTCACTCACACATACATTCACATACACTCAGACACACACACTCACTCACACGCACACTCACATGCACACTCACGCTCAGACACACACACACTCACACACTCAGGCACACACACACACGCACACACACAGACACACTCATTCTCACACACACACACTCACACACACACTCGGACACAAACTCACTCACACACACTCAGACACACACACTCACACTCAGACACACACACAGTCACACACACACACTCACACTCAGACACACACACATTCACACACACACTCAGACACAAACTCACTCACACACACTCAGACACACACACACACTCAGACACACACACTCACACTCAGACACACACTCAGTCACACACACACTCACACTCAGACACACACACACAGTCTCACACACACACTCACATGCACACTCACTCACACACACTCACACTCAGACACACACACTCACACACACACCTACACACTCAGACACACACACACCTGCTCACTCAGACACACACACTCATTCACACTCACACACACGCACATACAGTCACACACACACACACACTCTCACTCGCACACATACACACACACTCACAAACACACACACTCACACTAAGACACACATACACTCACACACACATGCACACCCACACTCAGGCACACACACACTCACACACACTCACACTCACACACACTCAGTCTCATGCACACACTCACACACACACTCACACACACTCAGACACACACACACACACACACACACACACACACACACACACACACACACACACACACACACACACACTCACCTTTGTGCCTAAGGCTTTTTCAAAGTACTGTATGGTTTCTGCATTAACAATGCAGAGGCACAAGTTAACAGTCTTGCGCTCAGACATGTATTTTCATTTTCCCATGATCAGATGCACATAGGCATGATCCAGTGGAAAATCATCTATTGTAGAACATAAGGAAACCATATCAAGACTAAAATTTCTCTTAATTGTGATCCTTTTCAATAGAAAGAATATTCACAATGTTGCAGATCTGAATTCCGTGCCAAAATGCTTTTTAAATCCTTTGATACCTGTTCACATCACAGAATGATGTGACAGATATATATCTGACTGTCACATCAATTAATGTCACATGAGATATACAAACTAATTCTAAAATGCATTTTAATTTGTGTTTTCATTTGGAATCATTACAACAGAAACCAACTGGTGAAGTTTGCATTTTTTTAATTCTATTTTAAAATTTAGAATTACAAAACTGAATCAGAATTAGAATCAGATGGGGGGACGTCAAGTGATGACGTAGAATTGAGACGTGGAAATCCAGCTCTCCCGTAAGAAATCAGTAAATTAATGTTTAAGTGAAGAAAAGTTAGTAAATACTTTCTAAAAGTTACTTATAAACTACTCAGGATTGTTCCAAAATATGTTTCATGAGCAGAAGCAGAAGAAAACTACTACCTTGAAGACAGCACAAGTTGGAAAAGAATCAGGGCCCGCTGCCATGAAAGAGCCCCGGGCTCAAGTGAATTTTACCTCCGGCGATACAGAACAGGAAGCTGCGGCAACATCAACCGTCTCCAAAGAAAAAGAGCAACAAGAATTGTGCATGTGTGAAGGACGGGGCATGCGCAAACACGAGCAACCTGAACGACAAATCCCAGCTACGATCGGAACCGGAAGTGACAGTGAATCTGAGGTAGATTCAGATTCTCTGGATAAATCAGACGAAGATGAAGGTAAAAGTTTTTCTGGAGACATAGGAAAAACTTTGGTGCAAATAATGCATGTATTAAAAGCATTAAAAATAATTAAAAAGATATTAAAAATATGAAGATTATGTTTGACAAAATGATGAAAAAACAAAACAAAATGGATAAGAAAATCAAAGACTTGGAAGAAACAACGGGAGACATCGTTGAAAGAATGAATAAAATGGAAGATAATATTTCTGCCTGGACATTAGAAAGAAAATGGTTGTTGGAAATTTTAGTAGGCGAAATAATATTAAGATTGTTGGACTTAAAGAAGGTATAGAGGGAGAAGATCCAATAAAGTTTTTTCAAAAAAGGATCCCGGAAAATTTGGAAATGGAAGAAGGAACTCAGTTAATTGAAATTGAAAGGGCTCACAGAGCCTTAAGACCCTGATCTCAAGTTGATCAAAACCCATGATCAATCTTGATAAGATGTTTAAGACATCAAGATAAAGAAAAGATCCTGAAGGCGGCTGCCCAATGTGCCAGAAAGAGAAATGGGCCATTGATGATAGAAGGGAAAACAGTTCTTTTCTATCCTGATATAAGTATGACCCTTTGAAGAGAAAGAAGGAATTTAACCCAGCGAAAAAAGTTTTATGAGAAAAGGGTTATAAATTTATAATGCATCACCCGGCAACCCTGATAATTTTTTTGGATGATGGAAAAAGAAGATTTTTTACTGATTATCGGGATGCAGAAGAATTTGCACAAGAACTCCCAAATATTCGCTAATCACAGCCAAAGATTTAAAAGTGAAACAGATTAAAGATGAAGACAGGAACAGTGAATGGAGTTGATGGATGCTTAAGGACAGAAGAATATTTAAATATATTCTTAATTATATGATACGGGGGAGAAAGATAAAAATTTGAGAAATATTAATTGAGAGTAGTGACTTTTTTTTCTTCTCATATATATACTTTTTTATGTTATGGGGGAGCTGGGGGAACTTCGGATCAATTGTTACGGGATTCACGTGTGTAATCATGGCGATTGCCATGACCCGCACAACAGAGCGGGGGAATATTGTGTTTTTTTTTTATCCACAACATTAGTAGGAGGTATTTTGTTACTTTTTTCTTTATAAACTATTTTTCTTTAATCTTTGTTTCTTTGCCTGGATGATCAGTGGGGGGGGGGGGGAGACACATAGCAACATGGAGAATTTTAAAAAGATTCCCCAAGGTACTACGAAACTTGAAAGATTAGGTATTATTATAGACTGGAGTAACCCTATTAAAAATAATGACTAATTTACTGATTTTTTTAAGTTTTAATGTTAATGGGCTTAATTGACCAGTGAAAAGAAAAAGAATTTTAACATACATTAAGAAAATGAAAATAGATATAGCTTTTTTACAAGAAACACACTTAACAGAGATAGAACATCAGAAATTAAAAAGAGATTGGGTCAGAAAAGTTATTCCAGCTTCATTTAATTCAAAGGCAAGGGAAGTTGCAATTTTGGTTAATAAATCTTTACCAATTAAAATACAATGTATTAATTGATTTGGCGGGGAGATATGTAATTATACATTGTCAAATTTTTTCAGAACTATGGACTCTTATGAATATTTATGCACCAAATGAAAATGATGTAAAATTTATACAAGAGGCCTTTTTGAATTTGGCTGATGCACATGACAAAATATTAATAGGTGGAGATTTTAACTTTTGTCTAGACTCAGTTTTAGATAGATCAACAAAGGTTGTTACAAAATCAAAAGTAGTAAAATTAACTTTATCATTGATGAAAGATTTAAATTTGATTGCTATATGGAGAAGAATTAATCCAAAAGAAAGAGATTATTCATTTTATTCAAATGGACACAAAACTTATTCAAGGATAGATTTTTTCCTATTATCAACAAATATTCAAGATAGAGTGAAACATATGGAATATAAAGCAAGAATATTGTCAGATCATTCCCCCTTGATAATGACAATGATAATGATAGATAAAGAGGAATCGACTTACAGATGGAGATTTAATCCAATATTATTAAAAAGTCAAGATTTTTGTGATTTTATGAAAAAGCAGATTCAGTTTTTTTTAGATACAAATTCACATTCAGTTGATGATAAATTTAGATTGTGGGAAGCAATGAAGGCATATTTGAGAGGCCAGATAATGTTACACTTCTAAAATTAAGAAGGAATATATGGTAGAAATAGATCAATTGGAAAAAGAGATTACAAAGTTAGAAAAAGAATCTCACAGATATATGACAGAAGAAAAACGAAGACAACTTGTTAACAAGAAGTTACAATATAATACACTTCAGACATATCAAACAGAAAAAGCAATTATGAGAACTAAACAGAGTTATTACGAACAAGGTGAAAGATCACACAAGATTCTTGCTTGGCAGTTAAAAACAGACCAGTGTTCCAAAACAATAAATGCAATTAGAACAAGTGTAAATAAAATTACTTATAAACCTTTAGAAATTAATGAAACTTTTAAGAATTTTTATTATGAGCTGTATCAATCAGATAATGATAATGTCGAGATAGAAAGGTTTTTATCACAAATAACTCTTCCAAAATTGGATTCAGAAAAACAGAAGGGATTAGATTTGATTTTTACATTAAAAGAGGTTGAAGAAGCTCTAGGATTACTCCAGAGTAATAAATCCCTAGGAGAAGATGGTTTTCCACCCGAATTTTACAAAAAATTTAAAGATTTACTAATTCCTCCTTTTATGGAGTTAATACACCAAGCAGAAAGAACGCATAAATTTCCAGAATCTTTTTCGACAGCTGTTTTAATAGTATTGCCAAAAAAAAGATAGTCTTTTAAAGCCAACATCATATAGACCTATTTCTTTGCTAAACACCGATTATAAAATAATAGCAAAAATTTTCTCTAGTAGATTATCTAAATACTTACCAAAATTAATACATATGGATCAAACAGGATTTATCAAAAATAGACAATCGGCAGATAATGTAACCTGGTTACTTAGCATAATTCATTTGGCACAAAAGAGGGAGGAAATTAGTGTAGCAGTTGCTTTAGATGCCGAAAAAGCATTTGATACATTGGAATGGGAATTTTTATTTAAGGTATTGGAAAAATATGGATTAGGAATATCCTTTATAAAATGGATTAAAACCTTAAATACTAATCCCAAAGCTAAAGTAGTGACAAATGGTCAAATTTCAACATCATTTCAGTTAACAAGGTCAACTAGACAAGGTTGTCCATTATCACCTGCTTTATTTGTGTTGGCGATAGAACCATTAGCTGAATTAATTAGAACGGACCCAGATATTAAGGGTTTCAGAGTTAACCAGGAGGAATACAAGATTAACTTATTTGCTGACTATGTTCTGCTTTATTTAACAAACCCATTGTATTCGCTACATAAATTATCTTCTAGATTGGAAGAATATGGGAAAATATCAGGCTACAAAATAAATTGGGATAAAAGTGAAATTCTACCTCTTACTATAGGAGATTATAGTCAATGTTGATTAATAACTCAATTTAGATGGCCAATAAATGGTATGAAATATTTAGGTATAAGAGTTGATAATGATATAAAGAATTTATATAAATTAAATTATTTACCATTATTGAAAAAAATTCAAGAAGATCTTGATAAATAGATGATGTTACCAATAACATTAGTAGGCAGAGTAAATGCCATAAAAATGAATATATCCCCTAGATTACAATATTTATTCCAAACACTACCAATACAACTACCCCAGAAGTTTTTTCAAGAGTTAAGTGAATATGTGAGGAAGTTCCTTTGGAAAGGTAAGATGTTAAGAATATCATTGGAAAAATTGACATGGAAATTTGATCTAGGGGGATTACAACTTCCAAACTTTAAGAATTATTATAAAGCAAATCAACTTAGATTTATTGCATCTTTTTTTAATGAAGATAAGCCAGCATGGATTGGAATAGAACGAGATAAAATAGGAGAAAATATATCAGAAGATTTTATATATAAGTGGGAATGTAAATGGATACGAGAAAAGAAAGAATCTCCTATATTTGATTGATTTATGGAATAAGATAAATGTTGACAATGAGATAAGGAAATCTTTATTAGCAAAGAGACCTTTAATTGAAAATAAACTTATTCCTTTTACAATGGGTAACCAACTTTTATGCAACTGGTTTCAAAAAGGGATTAGATATATAGGAGACTGTTTTGAAGGAGGTATATTAATGTAATTTGATCAATTAAATAATAAATACAAAATATCAAACAACACTCTTTTTTGTTATTTCCAATTAAGGGCTTATTTAAGGGATAAACTGGGTCAAACAATGCAATTGCCAAAACCTAATGAAATGGAAACTTTAATTCAAAAAGGAAAAATTTAAAAATTTATTTCTTGTATGTATGGTTTGATTCAAAAGCAGGCAATTAAACAAGGAATTCATAAGTCAAGACAAAAATGGGAAACTGACTTGAATATTAAAATTGAAGAAACAAGTTGGTCAAGACTATGAATTGACAGTATGACAAATACAACAAAAGTCCTGTTAAGATTTTTGTTGCCTTTAAGGCATTTGTTGAGTTTATTATATTTTTGCTTTAGTAATTCATTTGTTATCGTTTTCTAGTTAAAGTTAAGATTGTTTAAAGTAAATTCGTTGTCTGTGATATATCGCGGCATGCAATGACATCACACCCGGTTTCACCGCGTCTTGTGGGAAAATACCAGTTTGGAGAAACGGGAAGGAGGGGGCTTATGTGTGCAGGATCAGCGCGAGAAAAGTTTTCTTTCTACAAACATTAGTGAAGCAATGTCGTAAGTTCATGAGATAATCGATATGTTGAATTTAAAATGTTAATGCTGATTCTGTTAAAAGTAATAATGGTTGATAAAGTTTATGTTTTTTGTTATTTAAAGAGTTGCGGATAGTTTGTGTTGAAGTGTATTTAAAGCCAGTCGATGGCATAGGTAGATTCTGACTGTATGTTGCACTTTAATGTAATATAGTTGTTGTAGTTTTACTTTTGCAAGTATTTATGATGTAAATGTGATGTCAAGAAGGAAACAAATACTGTATTTATTTTGTATTGTTTTATCAACAGTTTTCACCATACGTTAATGTGGAAGAGTGAACAGTAAACGGTTAATCTTACTGGGACCACCTCATTGATTGGTTTATGCTTAGTGTTTAGTTCAGAGTTCTTTTACACCTATGCGAGAACACTACAAGATTAGTGCAATGTAATTTTTTACATCAATTATATATTACACCACAAAAAATAAATTAATTAAACCCAAATTTATCTGATCAATGCTTCCGATGTAATCAAGAAATTGGTACTTTTTTACATTCTACTTGGTCTTGTTTTAAAATTCAACCTTTTTGAACAAGTTTAAGAGTTTTACTGGAACAAATCATTGGAACACAACTTCCACATAACCCAATATTATTTTTACTAGGCGATATTGAAGGGATAAAACCGAAACCCAAATTGAATAAATATCAGAAAGAATTAATAAAAATTGCATTGGTAGTAGCCAAAAAGGCTATTGCAGTTACTTGGAAATCGGATTCATACCTAAGTATAGATCGTTGGAAGAACGAAATCTTTAGCTATATTCAACTTGAAAAAATTACTTATAATTTAAGAAATAAATATGAAACATTTCTGAAAATTTGGTGCCCTTATTTACAAAAGATAGGACTAAATATATAGGTGCTCTGAAGATAAAACTACTGGTTATTTGGGGAAAGAAATAAATATATATACTAAAGCTATTATGAACTCTATGGAGCATGTGGGGATCTTCCGATATCCAGGCAATCTTTCTTTCTTTCTTTTTTTCTTCTCTTTTTTTTCTTTCTATAGGGATATGTTGGGGGAGAGGGGTTAAGGGGAGGGGGGAAGGGTTGATAATTTTTTTCTTTCCTTCTGTAATCATTTGAAAACTCAATAAAAAAAATTTTTTTTAAGAAGTAGAATCAGGTTTAATATAACCAGCAGATGTCATGAAATTTCTTGTTTTGTTAAAAATTACAATAACAAGAATATCTGTACAGTATAAAAAGTTTAATTTGGTAGTGCAAAAAAGAGGGAAAAATTACTTGAGGTAGTGTTCATGGGTTCATTGTCCATTCAGAAATCTGATGGCGGAAGGGAAGAAGCTGTTCCTGAAACTTTGAGTATATCTCTTCAGGCTCATGTACCTTCTCCCTGATGGTAGCAATGAGAAGAAGACATGACCTGGGTGATGAGGGTCCTTATTGATGGATACTGCCTTTCTGAGGCATCGCCTTTTGAAAGTATCCTGGATACAGGGGAGGCGAGTGACCATGATGGAGCGGGCTGAGTTTAAAACTTTCTGTGACTTTTGCCAATCCTGTGCAATGACCCCGCATACATTAATATGATCAGCTTGCAAACTAAGTGACATTTTCAATTAAGTATTTCATTGTTTTCTTGTTGGCCTGCTTATTAATGACCTCCTCGACTACCACTGAGTACACCTAAAGAGGGCGCTGTCACAGGAAAGCAGCCTCCATTATTCATGACCCTCACCACCCAGGCCATGCCCTTTTCCCACTGTTGCCAATAGGAAGAAGGTACAGGAGCCTCAGGACTCTCACCACCAGGTTCAGGAACAGTTATTACCCTTCTACCATTTGGCCCTTGAACCAGACGGGATAATTTCACTCAACTTCACTTGCCCCATCACTGAACTGTTCCCACAACCAATGGACTCACTTTCTAGAAAACAACAACACACACAAAATGCTGGTAGAACACAGCAGGCTAGGCAGCATCTGTAGGGAGAAGCAATGTCAACGTTTCGGGCCGAGACCCTCCGTCAGGACTGAAATGTCGACATCGCTTCTCCCTATAGATGCTGCCTAGCCTGCTGTGTTCTACCAGCATTTTGTGTGTGTTGTTGTTTGAATTTCCAGCATCTGCACATTTCCTCATGTTGACTCACTTTCTAGAACCTTTTATGTCATGTTCTCAATATTTATTACTTATTTATTTCTTTTTATATTTACAGTTCTTTGTCTTTTGTACAGATTTTAATGCCCAAGTTGGTGTAGTCATTTATTCTGTTATGGTTATTATTCTACAGATTTATTGAGTTTGCTCTCAGGGTAGTATATGGTGACATATATGTACTGTACTTTCAACTTCTGAAGTTGCTGAAGAGCCCATTGTGAGATTTACAAACTTTGCTCTAGCTGGGGCTGGAGAGATTAGACAGGGTAAGCAGCATGGCATGAATTCACCAATTGATGTCTTTGCTGGCCTCCATTCAGAAGCAGCAGAAATACACACCATCACAAATACACCCTAAAGGCCTTCCGAAACCTGACTTTGCTGAGTTTTAGTACTGTTCTCCGGGTCTAGAACAAATTAAACATCTAACTCACTTTCTGATGGTACAGTTTTGTAACAGAAAAATGTAGGAAGAATGTCCACTGGAGATCCATTATTCCTAAGGAGAGTACAGAATATTTGTTCAAAGCCGGCACTATATAATTAAATATACATCATTATAAAATTAGTCAGCTCCACCTTGGGTAGTAGCCTCCATAGAATCGGAGACATCTTGAAGGAGCAATGTCTCAGAAAGGCAGCATCCATCATTAAGGACCCCCATCATCCAGATCGTGCTACCATCAGGAAACATACAAAAATCTGAATGCACACACTCAATGATTCAGGAACAGCTTTTTCCCCTCTGCCATTCAATTCCTAAATGGACATTGAACCCATGAACACTACCTCACTACTTTTTTAATATATATGCTATTTATGTGTTTGCACTATTTTTAATCTGTTTAATATTAATAAATATACTTATTGTATTTGATCTACTTATTAATTTTTTCTTTCTATATTATCACACATTGCATTGAACTGCTGCCGCTAAGTTAACAGATTTCACGCCAGCGCCAATAACCCTGATTCTGATTTTGATTTGATGGAAATCAATGAGAAATATTAAGTAAGACAGACAAAGAGCTAGAGGAACTCAGCAGGTCAGGAGCTATGCAAATAGGTAAGCAGCTGATATTTCAGGCCAAGACCCTTCTTCAGGACTGAGAAGGAAGGAAAGATGCCAGAATTGAAAGGTGGGGGGAGGGAAAAGAGGGTGGCTGGAAAGTGATAGCTAAAACCAGGTGGGTGGGAAAGGTCAAGGGCTGGAGAAGAAGGAATCTGATAGGAGAGGAGAGTGGATCTGCAGACTTTCTCCTGTTAATGAGAAATATTGTACAATAGTTGTTGAGTCAAAAAAGCAAGTAACAACCCAAGAAATTTGAAAGTATTGATATTAGAGTGAAAGATGTACTGTGGTATCAATAGAAAATACCTTGATCAATGAGAAAAACTGAGTTAAAATAGATGGATCGATGTGAAATAAATTGTAAGATAAATGCTGTTAAAACCTCTGTGTCCTTTGACCAATACCAGCTACTTCTTGGCATGAGTGCTGGTGAACAACTTCTGAGTCCTGAGGCCCACAGCGTTGTCTGTCTACTCTTTTCCACAGATGCTGCTGCCCGAGTTCCTCCAGCACTCTGTGCGTGTTGATTCGGTGAACAATTCCACAGCTAATGGGAGGAAGACTCTTCCAGAAAGGGCAGCACAGTCGCACTGACGTTCACGCGACCCTATTACAGCTCAGGGTATTCTGGAGTTCGGAGTTCAGTTCGAGCGCCATCTGTAAGGTGTTTGTACATTGCCCCGTGACTGCATGTCATTGTCCTGTGGAATAAAAGATGTTTTAGCAGCTTGGATACAAAATTGGTGAAGTGACAGGAAACATACAGTAGCAGTTGTGGTTGAGGGTGACATGGTAAAGAAGTGGTTAGCACAACACGTTACAGTGCCAGTGACAAATGAGGTTTATTGCCATCTAACTATATACATTTATTTAACCTATATAATATATATGGAAATGAGACAACATTTCTTCAAACCAGGGTGTAAAACACATGCCACACGTAACACACAATAACTTAGGTAGGCGAGGATAAAATCTACAGATGAATCACACATAAACAACAAACTAAAGAACATTAATATTAAATATAGTGAAGCATGGAACAGGTTAACCAGTGACATTTCAAATATGACACAGCCAGAAGCTCAGAAGCCTAATGACCTGGAGAAAGAAACTGTTTCTTATCCTGACCATTCTTGCTTTTATGCATTGTCATCTCCTGCCTGATGGTAGAAGAGGATGCGGGATGGATGGGAGGGATCCTTAATGATACTAAGGGCCCTGCGTATGCAGTGCTCCTGATAAATGTCCCCGATAAATGGTAGGGAGATCCCTATGATTCTCTCGGCTGTTCTCACAGTCCTTTGTAGGGACTTCTGGTCCAATGCTCGACTGCTCCCGAACCAGATGGAGATACAATTTGTCAGGATGCTCTCAGTGGTGCTCCTGTAAAACACTGTTAAGATGGGAGGTGGGAGCCTCGCTCGCCTCAATCTTCTTAGGAAGTGGAGGCGCTGCTGTGCTTCTTGTTCAGGGAGGTGATATTGAGGGACCAGGTGAGATCATTTGTGATGTGAACTCCCAGGACCTTGGTGCGCTTCACTCTCTCTGTGGAAAAGCCATGCAATCGCTGAAGAGGATGACTTATGTGCACCTTTTCAAAGTCTACAATGATTTCCTTTGTCTTCTCACTTCTGGCTTAGGTTGCTCTTCCCAGACCAATCCACCAGTTGCTCCGCTTCCTCCCTACACTCCGTCTCCCACTGCTGATTGTAAGGAGTTCGTACGTTCTCACTGTGACTACGTGAGTTTCCTCCGGGAGCGCCAGATTCCTCTCACAGTGCAAAGACGTGCCAGTTAGTAGATTAATTGGTGATTGTAAATTGTCCTGCGATGAGGCTAGGGTTAAAAAGATGGGTTGCTGCTTGTTAGGCCAGAAGGGTCTGTTCTGTGCTGTATCGCTAAATAAGTAATACAGACTGCTTCTTCACTATACTTTGTTACGAACCCTGTAACTGGGTCACTTACCAGCAAAAATGGAGAGGTCCGTTGAAGTCTGATGATACGATTTTTAACAGTATTTATTAGTAAAAATACACAAATGTAATGTCAATGCAAATATACAGATAATATACGTCATCAATACTAAATCTAAAAATGCAGGTATAATAATAATCAATAAGAAATAAGCTCTATCGTTGTCTAGGGGATAATGTATTGTCCGATGGAAATATAAAAGTCACTCAGTTCATGCAGGCTGCAGCCTTTGGTTGGAGAGAGAGAGAGATTTGGAGAAAAACTTGCCGATTCCTTTTATGATTTCGATCCTTCGGAGTCTCATTGGTGTGGCCGTTCACTTGTGGCCTCTCCTTTAGCTCAGCCGTTCTTCCGTGATGAGCCCGCCACCCTGGCAAGGGAGGACGCACACAAGCCCTCACCGGCTTTCGCTATAAAACGCTGTCACTGGATTTCCAGCGTTTCTCCCGGTGTGTCTGAGGGATGTTCCACAGACCCGTCTTTTATCCTCACTCACGGGGTCTCAGATGTCAATCAGGTTGGGATGATGCAATCCCTCAACCAGACCACTCTGGTTGTCCCGAGGGGTTTCAATGAATTGTACAGTACTCAATACACAATTCTGTCTCCAAGAGACAATAGCCGTTATCAATGGCTTTGTTTCGCTGAGGCCAGGACACATTCCAAACCTTGTGGATTCTCTCTCATTTCCTGGGTCCCAGACCCGAATTAATAGCGATCTTGCGATTCTCAAAAAGGAGGGGGCAACTTTGTACCCTTTGGCCCCTCAGAGTTGTGGCACATTCGTAACAACTTTCAAATAGAACTGAGCCACAGAACACAATCAAAACCCAATTCAGGCCCTTTTCTAAATGACACTAAAGATGAAAAATAACAAATATGTGAATGGAATTACATTTCAAAATCATGTCAGGAATTCAAATGATGATTTGTAACATGGCATGAAACCCTTGATGGGTTTTCTGGCATATCGATATGATATTCTCTTTGTTGACGTGTTAAATTTCATAGGAGGCAACATTGCCACGACTCTGTCTTGCCTGTCATTGAAAATATGAACAGATCGGATGCAGCTGCCAGCCACCTGACCTTGTTTCCCTGGCAGCAAATGGTACAGGAACAAAAACAATTGACTGACTAGCCTTGAGTTAAAATACTGATTATCATAGAATTACGAATTATCACTTTCAGTCTAAATATGGACACAGTGTGAAACAAACCACACCAAATGTAAATGTTAAATTATTTTATAAGCCTTATTATTTTGCCTAGAAATGGAGTACCTGGGTTAAAAACTCCTATTGAAGTAGAATTGCATGAAATCTGGTATCACAAGCACATTAAATATGGTATATTATTAGTAATATTTTGAATATTGACTTATTAATCTACGACAAAGAAGGTTTGGATTATCAGACAACATGGCACTGTCTGGCACTAATATTTATACATAAGAGGAAGAACTGTTTGCCCTTGCAAGCAAGATTTATGCATTTTTGAAACATCATACATGCGCCTTCTGCAAATACTACTTTTTCTTTTGGTTGAACCGAATACCAATTACACAGACAAAACATCCCAAACCTTTTTTTTCATGTGATTGTATTTTACTGACATTTTATATGTGCTTGCTAACATGTGCCTTGTACCGTGTGTATGTGTGTCTGTTTGTGAGTGTGTGTGCATGCGAGTGTGCGCATGTGTCTGTGTGTATGTGTATGTGGGTGCGTGTGTGTGTGTATGTGTTTGTGTGTGTGTGTTTGTGTGTGTGCGCGTGTGTTTTGTGTGTTTTGCATGTGTATAGGTACATGTGTGTTTCTGTGTATGTATGTTTGTGTGTGAGTGTATGTGCATGCAAGTTTATGTCTGTATGTGAGCGTGTGTATGTGTATGTGTTTTTGTGTGTGTAGGCACATGTCTGTGTGTTTGTGTGTGAGTTTGTGTGTTGATAAAGGCTAGAAATTTTGTGTCCCTATACCTGTAAACTTTTAGACCATTTTCTATCATTTTATATTCTGTTATATTGAATCATTTTTAGTACTGGCATAAAGTGATATTGAATGCAAAACTATCAGTTTGTCCCAGGCTTGAATTCAGTCGCTTAACCTCAAAACTCAGATAACAAGTTAACACATTAATAAAAAATAAACACCAGTGGAAATGAGCACTTTCAGCAGTTTGTAAATCACATTCCCAAAGCGATTTATAAGGCCTCTGTCCTGTTTCAAGCCATCTGTGTTGAATAATACCATTACTCCAGAGCTCCCATGGTTAGCCTTCATCCTCCACCTCAGAAAGCCCATAGTGGTTTTCATTGAAAACTCAACTGTTCGCAACATTCTGCATAACTCCCACCCACACTTGTGCTTAATGACTCCAAGTAAAAGACACAACAGATAAAAAAAATGATAAACCCCTGCAATGGGAGCACTTCATTCTCACTCTGTGATTTAATTAATATGCACTAAATTTATCCATTTCCAGAATTACATTTTTAATCATAGGATGAGGCAGCAACAAGATATGTTCATCCCAATGTGATTTCAGTGCCCTTCGTTTGGAAATACAAATAGGAAGGGGTCTCTGCCAGGAAATGAGTGGGTGGGACTCGTTATTTGAAGTTTGTCTTCGGCGGTGTTTATTCTGCTGTCAGCAGAGACGTTAATTAAAGACATTTGTTTCTGCTGTTGCAACATCGTCTTTGGATGTAAAGTGGCAAATTAGAAAAATAAAGAATAACATTATCCGCAGCCCAATCCCTCCTGTGCTTCAATTGCTCCTTTGAACATAATCCCAGACCCCGTTTTCCCTTGGGCATGACTCAGAACAGTGCATTGTAGAAAGGACTCTCCCAACAGCAGCAGCCAACTGTCCTCACAAGAAGGGCTTTGAAATTGATGAAATCCCACCCCAGGATTAACAGGCATTAAAAATGAGACAGAAGGGTTTACAGTAAAATACTATCAAAATGTTTTACTCACTTTTAAAAGCTATAGCCTTAAAGCACAAACACCTTAAAATAATTAAATGCAAACTAGCTGTTTTCAATCAAATAACAACAACCTACTATCTTCCCAGGAGCTGCTTCTTCCCATCAGATCTTAATCAGGTACAGTCTGGTGTAGTCTTCACGGTACTTTTACCAACTTGCAAAGTGGAACTAGTAATGAAACGCTGGACAGTTTCCACCAAAGTACTGCAAGGAAACCCAGCAGTACAAAGCCCACAGCAAAAGATTGTGCTCTTGGTTGAAGCTGTGCTGGACTTCCAAGGAGAAACCTGGGTAAAATCAGAAGTTCATGAGACCATAAAGTACAGGAGTAGAACTGCATGACATATGCCAGTGATATTAAACCTGATTCTGATTCTGAAGAATTAGGCCATTTGACCTATTCAGTCCACTCCATTATTTCATCATGGCTGATCCAATTTTCCTCTCAGCCCCAATCTCCTGCCTTCTCTCCATATCCCTTCATGCCCTGACCAGTCAAGAATCTATCAACCTTTGTCTTAAATATACCCAATGACTTGGCCTCCACAGCCACCTGTGGCATTCGAATTCCACAGACTCACCACTCTCTGGCTAAAGAAATCCTCATCTCCATTCTAAATGGACGTTTCTCTATTCTGAGGCTGTGCCCTCTGGTCTTAGACTACCATACCGCAGAAAACATCCTTCCACATCCATTGTATTGACGGACACCTTTCAACATTCAATAGGATTCAACGAGATTCCTCCCTCTCTTCTGAACTCCAGTGAGTACAGGCCCAAAGCCGTCAAGTGCTCCTCGTATGATGACTTTCAATCCTTGCCAATGACAGCACATCCTTTCTTAGATGAGGGACCCAAAAATGTTTGCAATGCTTCACCAGTGCCTTATAGAGCCTCAACATTACATCCTTGTTTTTTATATTCTAGACCTCTTGAAGTGAATGTTAATTTCACATTTGCCTTCCTCACCACAGCCTCAACCTGAAAATTAACCTTCAGGTGCTCTGCCACTTGGGTAAAGATCTGTCTATTGAGTTTGAACAATTTTTCTTTTTCTCAATGTTAAAATTATTCTGAATCTCATATATGAATATCTCAAAGCAAAACAGGAGTACTATTATGAAAATGTCACAAGAAATTATTCTCACACTGAATGAGCCTCAGAGCGGCCCAAAGTGTGAAATTAAGTTGTGAGAAATCACAGAGAAGTTGGAAAGCCTCAAATCAGCTTTATTGAAGGGTCAAGGATGTGAGATACAGGATACGTCTTTCAGTTTTATATCTTTTATATTCTGTGTTTCACCCATTCTTTCTTGCTGCAGTTTGGCACAACTTGTTAGCTTTTATTGTGTTGTGGGGGGGGTGGGTGGAGTGCTGAGGTCTGATGCTCTTGCCATTTCCAGATTTTGTTTTCTGCATGGGGGGACGCAATGCTTTTATTTCCATTTGTGCAATTTTTTTTCATGTGGGGGAGGAGACTGATGATCATGTTGGCTGATCTTTCTGGATGCCATTTCATGCGGTTTGATTGTTTTTTTGTGCAGTGAAGTTTGGAGTTTAATTTTCTTGCTGTTTGTAGGATTAGTTTTTCTGCATGGGGCTGGGTTGATGGTGCCATCTGTGCAATTTGTTTTTTCTTTGTGCAGGGGGCTTCTGGTTTACTTTGAATGACGTCCGTGGTTTTCTTTGCTTCATGACTATCTGGTGAAGATGAATCTCAGAATTGTATTCTGCATGCATACTTTGATAATAAAGGAACCTTTAAATATGAACTTCAAAGGTTCAAGGTTCATTTATTGTCAAACTTGTACACCTCAGTTAGAAAAATAGAAAAGGGGCTCTGTGTGAGCTGATAATTTTTTTGAAGCTGAAAGTTCATTAAATATAGAAAACCTATGGCATAATACAAACACTTCGGCCCACAATGCTGTGCTGAATATGTCCTTATAAATTACCTAGGGTTACCCATAGCCCTCTATTTTTCTAAGTTCCAGGAGTCTCTTAAGAAAGACCCTATTGTATCCGCCTCCACCATCATCACCAGCAGCCCATTCAACACACTCACCACTATCTCGCTAAAAAACTTACCCCTGACATCCCCTCTGTACCTACCTCCAAGCACCTTAAAACTGTGCCCTCTCATGTTAGCCATTTCAGCCCAGGGGAAAGGCCTCTGACTATTTACACAATCAATGCCTCTCATCATCTTATATACCACTATCAGGTCACCTCTCATCCTCCGTCACTCCAAGGAGAAAAGGCCGAGTTCACTCAACCTATTCTCATAAGTCATGCTCCCCAAACCAGGCAACAACCTCGTAAATCTCCTCTGCACCCTTTCTATGGCTTCCACATCCTTCCTGTAGTGAGGCAACCAGAACTGAGTACAGTACTCCAAGTAGGGACTGACCAGGGTCCTATATAGCTGCAACTCAATCGGCTCCTAAACTCAATTCCATGATTGATGAAGGCCAATGGATTGTATGCTTTCTTAACTGCAGAGTCAACCTGCGCAGCTGCCTTGAGTGTCCTATGGACTTGGACCCCAAGATCCCACTGATCCTCAACACCGCCTGGAGTTTTACCATTAATACTACAATCTGTCATTATATTTGACCTACCAAAATGAACCACCTCCCACTTATTTGGGTTGAACTCCATCTTGCACTTCTCAGCCCAATTCGGCATTCTACAGATGTCCCGCTGTAACGTCTGACAGCCCTTCACACTATCCACAACATCTCCAACCTTAGCGTCATCACCAAATTTACTAACCCATCCCACTTCCTCATCCACATCATTTATAACAATCACAAAGAGTAGGGGTCCCAGAACAGATCCTTGAGGCACTCCACTGGTGACCGACCTCCATGCAGAATATGACCCGTCCACAACCATTCTCTGCCTTCTGTGGGCAAGCCAATTCTGGATCCACAAAGCAAGGATCCTATGCCTCCTTTATGAGTCAAACTATAGCCAGAGAAATGATGAACCCCTCCTGTTCAACTGTTTGAGGTAACTTATTTTTTATACTTTCCATTTCTCTTCTAATCTGTGCTCTTATAGTACAACTGTGTGTGGTGAACTACATATACCTGTCTGGACGCGCCCCCTGCTGACTGCTCCTGTGGCTCCTCCCACAGATCCCTGTATAAAGGCGATTGAGGTCTGAGCCCGGCCTCTCTGTCTCTAGGATGTAGTATGGTGGTCACTCACTGCTTGTTCCTTCTTCCAGTCAATAAAATTGATGCACCATCAATAACTCACTCTGAGATGTAAAGGCAAGATATCGGCTTTTGGATTTTGTGGTGGAGAATAGAACTCTCCACCTACAACTATGATATCCTGTACCGGCCTGGCAGACTCAATGAGCCCCCTGATGCCCTATCCCGGGGAACATGTGCTAGCACACAGCTCAACCAGCTGTACACCCTTCATGCACAACTTTGCCATCCGGGGGTCACCCGATTTTACCATTTCGTGAAAGCCCGGAACCTGCCGTACTCCCTGGAGGACATCAGGACGATGACCAGGGACTGCCAAATCTGCGCTGAGTGCAAACCGAACTTCTACCGTCCTGAAACAGCGCAACTTATCAAGGCCACCCGCCCTTTTGAGTGACTGAGTGTTGACTTTAAGGGCCCCCTTCCCTCCACCGACCGCAATGTCTATTTTCTCAATGTTATCGACGAGTACTCGCGGTTCCCCTTTGCCATCCCCTGCCCCGACACCACTAACACGTCCGTCCTAAAAGCTCTGCGCCAGCTCTTCACTCTGTTCGGATATCCCTGCTATATCCACAGTGATAGAGGGTCCTCCTTTATGAGTGACGAGCTGCGCCAGTACCTGCTGGCTAGGGGCATTGCTACTAGTTGGACCACGAGTTATAATCCCCGGGGAAATGGACAGGTGGAGAGGGAGAATGCCACAGTGTGGCAGGCCACACTTTTAGCCCTTAAGCCAAAAGGGTTGCCGGTCTCTCGATGGCAGGAGGTCCTCCCTGAGGCACTCCACTCTATCCGCTCCCTGTTATGTACGTCCACCAATGCCACCTCTCACGAACGCCTATTCTCTTTTCCCAGGAAGTCTGTCACTGGGACCACCCTACCAGTTTGGCTGACATCCCCAGGGCCAGTGCTGCTCCGGAAACATGTGAGGATTAATAAATACTCCCCGTTGGTCAAGAGAGTTCACCTTCTACATGCGAACCCCCCAGTATGCCTACGTGGTCTTACCTGATGGGCGGGAGGACACGGTCTCCGTCCACGACCTGGTGCCCGCAGGAGCAGCAGACCACTACCCTGAACACTCCACGGTAACTATAAACCCTGTACCTGAGGTGACACCGCGCACACCAGGCCCTACACTGACCCCTAACGTCACTCATATACCAGGCGTTTTGTACGTGTATATACCAGGCGCCTCACACATGCGTGAGGGATCACTGACGCCTAGTGGGCTGACACCTCCAGTTAGGCCGGAACCAGCACAACCTCCGTCTCCGGTGCAATCACCACCGGCACCTGTGCCATCACAGCCAGTGCTACGTAAATTGCAGTGACAGATTCGACCACCTGATAGACTTAACCTGTAAGAAACTCTGCTACATGTGGACTCTTTTTAAAACAAAGGGGGGGTGAATGTGGTGAACTACATATACCTGTCTGGACACACCCCTGCTGACTGCTCCTGTGGCTCTTCCCACAGACCCCGGTATAAAGGCGATCAAGGCCTGAGCCCGGCCTCTCAGTCTCCAGGATGTAGTATGGTGGTCACTCACTGCTTGTTCCTTCTTCCAGTCAATAAAAGCCGATATCTCGCCTTTACGTCTCAGAGTGAGTTATTGATGGTGTATCACTGTGACAATGTAATTTCCTTTGGGATCAATAAAGTACCTATTTATCTATCTATCTACCTATCAAACATGCTCACGATACTCCAAGTGAGGCCTCACCAGTGCTTTATAAAATCTCAACATTACATCCTTGCTTTTATATTCTAGTCCTCTTGAAATGAATGCTAACATTGCATT
Source organism: Hypanus sabinus (assembly GCF_030144855.1). Taxonomy (NCBI): domain Eukaryota; kingdom Metazoa; phylum Chordata; class Chondrichthyes; order Myliobatiformes; family Dasyatidae; genus Hypanus; species Hypanus sabinus. The sequence continues at coordinate 7,733,295 of NC_082709.1, forward strand.
TGCCTTCCTCCCCATGGACTCTACCTGCAAATTAACCTTCAGGGAATCCTCCACAAAGACTCTTAAGTCTCCCTACACCTCAGTTTTTACTGTATTTTCTCTCCATTTAGAAAATAGTCAACCCTTTCATTTCTTCAATCAAAGTGCATGACCATACATTTCTGACTCTACTTTCCATCTGCCATTTCTCTGACCATTCTTCTAATCTGTTTAAATCCTTCTGTAGTCTCTCTACTTCCTCAAAACTACCTGCCCCTCCACCTATCTTCATAGCATTTGCAAACTTTGCGACAAAGCCATCAATTCCAGCATCCAAATTACTGACATATAACGTAAAAAGAATCGGTCCCAACACAGACTCTTATGGAACACCACTAGTCACCAGCAACGAGCCAGAAAAGTCTCCCTTTATTCTCACAATTTTTCTCCTGCCAATCAGACACTGCTTTAGGCATGCTACCATCATTCCTCTAATACCATGGGCTCGTCGCTTGTTAAGCAACCTCGTGTGTGGTACTTTGCCAAAGGCCTTCTGAAAGTCCAAGTACAAAACTTCAAGCAATTCTCCTTTGTCTATCCTGCTTGTCATTTCTTCAAAGAATTCCAACAGATATGTCAGGCAAGATTTTCCCTTGAGGAAACCATGCTGACTACGGTCTATTTTATCATAAAAACATAAGAACATAAGAAATAGGAGCAGGAGTAGGCCATCTGGCCTGTCAAGCCTGCTCCATAATTCAGTAAGATCATGGCTGATTTGGCCATGGGCTCATCTCCACCTACCTGCCTTTTCCCCATAACCCTTAATTCCCCTACTATGCAAAAATCTACCCAACCTTATCTTAAAAATATATATTCACTGAGGTGGCATCCACTACCCTCAAGGAAAAACAGTTCCTCCTCATGTCCATCCTAAATCACTTTCTCAAATTTTAAGGCTATATCCTCTAGTTCTAGTCTCACCTATCAGTGGAAATAACTTTCCTGCCTCTATCTTATCTATCCCTTTCATAATTTTATATCTTTCTATAAGATCTCCTCTCATTCTTCTGAATTCCAGTGAGTACAGTCCCAGGCGACTCAATCTCTCCCCATACTCTAACCTCCCTCATCTCTGGAATCAACATGGTGAACCTCCTGTACACCACCTCCAAAGCCAGTATATCCTTCCCCAAGTAAGGAGACCAGGACTGCACACAGTACTCCTGGTGTGGCTTCACCAGCTCCCTGAACAGTTGCAGTATAACCCCCATGCTCTTGAATTCAATCTCTCTGGCAATGAAGGCCAACAACCCATTTGCCTTCTTATAGCCTACTGGCACCTGCAAATCAACCTTTTGTGATTCATGCACAAGCACTCCCAAGTCCCTCTGCACAGCAGCATGCTGCAATTTTTTACCATTTAAATAATAATCTGCTCTTTCATTTTTCTTCCAAAGTGGATGACCTCACATTTACCAACAATTGTATATCATCTGCCACACCCTTGACTACTCACTTAACCTATCTATATCCCTCTGCAGACTCTCCCTAACTCCTGGACAATTTGCTTTTCCATTCAATTTAGTATCACCAGCAAACTTAGATATACTACACTCAGTCCCCTCTTCCAGATCTTTAATGTATATCATGAACAGTTGCGGGCCCAGCACCGACCCCTGTAGCACACCGCTCACCACTGATTGCCAACCAGAGTAACACCCATGTATCCCAACTCTCTGCTTTCTATTAGTTAACCAGTCCTCTACCCATGCTAATACATCACCCTCAAATCTATGCATTCTTATCTTATGGATAAATCTTTCATGTGGCACCTTATCGAACACCTTCTGGTAATCCAAGTAAGTAACATCCATCTGTTCCCCTCTATCCACTGTGCTCATTATATCCTCAAAGAACTCCATTAAGTTTGCCTCCAAGTACCCTGAGATCTCATCCTTAATAATCGACTCCAACATCTTCCTAACTACTGAGGTCAGACAATTTGGCCTATAGATACCTTCCTTCTGCCTCTGTCCCTTCCTGGAATGATATTTGACAAATGTCCTGTCTTCTGGAACCTTTCCAGAATCAAGTGATTCTTGAAAGATAATTACTAATGCCTCCACGATCTCTTCAGCACCCTGTTTCAGAACTCTGGGGCGTACTCCATTTGGTCTGGATGATTTATCTACTTTCAGACTTTCAGCTTTCCAAGAACCTTCTGTCTATTCATAGTAACTTCATACACTTCATACCCCCGATGCCTGTAACATCCACCATACTGCTAGTGTCTTCCACAGTAATGACTGATGCAAAATACTTATTCAGTTCAACTGCCACTTCCTTGCTCCTCCCCCCCCCCATTGCTACCCCTCCTGCATTGTTTTCCAGCGGTCTGATATGCACATTGCCCTCCCTTTCACACTTTTTGTATCTGAAGAAACTTTTGGTATCCTCTTGAATATTATTGTACTACTGTACTACAGAATGATACAGCTGCCACAAAGTTAACACATTTCACGATATACGTCAGTGATATTCAACCTGACTGATACTGATTCTGACAAGCCCCTTCACCAGAGGTGCTAACCTTCCCTGGACACCTTATACACCCCATACAATCATACTAAATCACACTTCCATGGTATTGTTCCCAGTGTGCTAAAATTAAATCAAAATCTACCAAAGTGTAATATTTTGAAGATTTCCAAAGAAATAATTTTAAATAGGAAATACGAGGAAATCTGCAGATGCTGGAAATTCAAGCAACACACACAAAATGCTGGTGGAACACAGCAGGCCAGGCAGCATCAGGACGAAGGGTCTCGGCCCAAAACATCTACAGTGCTTCTCCCTATAGATGCTGCCTGGCCTGCTGCATTCCACCAGAATTTTAAATAGGAGATTTTTTTTATTTTGCATTAAGGGAAGGGCTTATCAAGTTCATAACTATCGGATCTGGATGTAAGTTTATAAATATGTTAAATGCACATGTGTTTTATACCCTGAAGGATAAACTATTAGAAGTTTGTTAGCATGTCTGGTTAATTAATAAACACCTCACCACACTAAGTTTTTTGAACTCTGCATGGGAACAGATGGGGAAAAAAGAAAGCATAAGAAGGACTTTGGGGAGAGAGGATTTCAACAAGGTCAGTGAAGTCTTTAAAGACTAAACTCCAGACAAAAAAAACTAGACAGGCTAAACAAGTTGAAAATACCAAAACCACTTGAAGATCATATTTTTATCAAATTTCTGAAGGGACTGACTATTTGCACTATTTGACAATTTGATGACACAAAGCTGGGTGGCAGTGTGAAATGTCAAGAGGATGTTATGAGAATGCAGAGTGACTTGGATAGGTTAGGTGAGTGGGCAAATGTATGGCAGATGCAGTTTAATGTGGATAAATGTAAGGTTATTCACTTTGGTGGCAAGAACAGGAAGGCAGATTACTATCTAAATGGAGTCAAGTTAGAAAAAGGGGAAGTACAACGAGATCTAGGTGTTCTTGTACATCAGTCAATGAAAGCAAGCGTGCAGGTACAGCAGGCAGTGAAGAATGCTAATGGCATGCTGGTTTTTATAACAAGAGGAATTGAGTATCGGGGTAAAGAGATCCTTCTGCAGCTGTACAAGGCCCTGGTAAGAGCACACCTGGAGTATTGTGTGCAGTTTTGGTCTCCAAATTTGAGGATGGACATTCTTGCTATTGAGGGAGTGCCGTGTAGGTTCACAAGGTTAATTCCTGGAATGATGGGACTGTCATATGTTGAAAGATTGGAGCGACTGGGCTTGTATATACTGGAATTTAGAAGGATGAGAGGGGATCTGATTGAGACATATAAGATTATTAAGGGATTGGACACACTGGAGGCAGGAAGCAAGTTCCCGCTGATGGGTGAGTCCAGAACTAGAGGCCACAGTTTAAGAATAAGGGGTAGGCCATTTAGAACAGAGATGCGGAAAAACTTTTTCACCCAGAGAGTGGTGGATATGTGGAATGCTCCGCCCCAGAAGGCAGTGGAGGCCAAGTCTCTGGATGCTTTCAAGAGCGAGTTAGATAGAGCTCTTGTAGAGAGCGGGGTCAAGGGATATGGGGAGAGGGCAGGAACGGGGTACTGATTGTGTATGATCAGCCATGATCACAGTGAATGGCAGTGCTGGCTAAAAGGGCCGAATGGCCTACTCCTGCACTTACTGTCTATTGTCTATTGGAAGTGTAAGGTTCATTTTAGGACGTGCATGTTGTGTCACTTGAAGCTTTTCTGAATGAAACAGCCCAATAGGCATTAATTAGGACTATCAACAACAGGACCTATCATTACCTTTCTCTGATTAACCTGAAGAACAGCAGTTTTTAATTAAATCTTCTTCTTTTATACTCCCTCAGGATCAAGAACTTCCACTCCAATTTACAAGAACAATGTTGGCACTGCAATATAGAATCACAGAACATTACAGCACAGTACAGGCCCTTCAGCCCTCCATGTTGTGCTGACCCATATAATCCTTAAAAAAAAGTACTAAACCCACACTACCCCATAACCCTCTATTTTTCTTTCATCCATTTGCCTGTCCAAGAGGCTCTTAAATACCCCTAATGTTTTAGCCTCCACCACCATTCCTGGCAAGTCATTCCAGGCACTCACAACCCGATGTCTCCCCTAAACTTCCCTCCCTTAATTTTGTACCTATGCCCTCTGGTGTTTGCTATTGATGCCCTGGGAAACAGGTACTGACTATCCACCCTATCTATGCCTCTCATAATCTTGTAGACCTCTATCAAGTGCCCTTTCATTCTTCTACGCTCCAAAGAGAAAAGTCCCAGCTCTGCTAACCTTGCTTCATATGACTTGTCCTCCAAACTGGGCAACATCCTGGTAAATCTCCTCTGCACCCTCTCCATAGCTTCCACATCCTTCCTATAATGAGGTGACCAGAATTGAACGCAATTCTCTAAGTGCAGTCTCACCAGAGATTTATAGAGTTGCAACATGACCTCTCTACTCCTGATCTCAATCCCCCTGTTAATGAAGCCTAGCATCCCATAGGCCTTCTTAACTACCCTATCAACCTCCGCAGAGGCCTTGAGGGATGTATGGATTTGAACCCCAAGGTCCCTTTGTTCATCCACACTTTTAAGTAACTGACCATTAATCCTGTACTCAGTCTTCTGGTTTGTCCTTACAAAATGCATCACCTCACACTTGTCCAGATTGAACTCCATCTGCCATTTTTCTGCCCAACTCTGCAGCCTGTCTATATCCTCTTGTAACCTTCAACAACCTGCAACTCCATCCACAACTCCTCCAATCTTCATGTCATCCGCAAACTTACTCACCCATCCTTCCGCCTCTACATCCAGGTCATTTATAAAAATCACAAATAGCAGGGGGTCCCAGGACAGATCCCTGCAGCACTCCACTAGTCACCAACCTACAGGCAGAATACTTTACTTCCACAACTACCCTCTGTTTTCTTCCTTTAAGCCAATTTTATATCCAAAGAGCCAAGGTTCCACTTATCCCATGCCTCATGACTTTCTGGGTGAGCCTCTCATCAGAAGGAGCTACCTGATGGAGCAGATAGGGGTTACTTAACATAAAAGCACACAATTAAAAAAAATAGTTGCATTGGTTTAATTTCACAATACAACTGCCATTTGGGATCAGATGCTGACTAAAGGGGAATGGTTAATATAAACCTAAGTTCTCATTATGTGTTGCACAGCACCATGTTCACAGAAACTCGTTTTAAAATATTGGTGTTGGTCCACAAAGAAATTATAATCTCATCTGGACCATGAGGTGAGATTGAAAAGTGAAAGGAGGAATTGTCAAAGAAGGGAATGACCTGATGCAGATATTTGTTTAAGCATATCTTTGAAACGTTTCCCTTGCTTCACCTTGTATCGCTCTCCACAACAGAGTTTGAAATAAAATGTCTATTTCAGTACTCTGGTGCTGCACATGCAGATGAGTGTAGCTGGTTGTATGGAATCAGTACTGGGGTAGGATATTGATATTGGTATATTTCTCCTTTTCTTAAAATGGAAGAGTTTCAGAGATATCATTAGTGATCTTTTTGAGATACATGGTATAAGTAGCTTAGGTCTCAAACAGGAGGCTTGGTTGGTGCCATCAGGTATATAAGAACATAAGATGGCTGATCTGGCAATGGGCTCATCTCCACCGACCTGCAATTGCCCCATTAATTCCCCTACAATGCAAACATCTATCTAACATGGTCTTAAGTATATTTACTGAGGTAGCCTCCACTACTTCATTGGGCAGAGAACTGCACAAATTCACCACTCTCTGGGAAAAGCAGTTCCTCCTCATCTCTGTCCTAAATCTACTTCCCCGAATCTTGTGGCTATATCCCTTAGTTCTAGTCTCACCTGCCACTGGAAAAAACTTTCCTGCCTCTGCCTTATCTATCCCTTTCACAAATCTATATCTTTCTTTAAGATCTCCTCTCATTCTTCTGAACTTGAGCAAGTACAGTCCCGGGTGACTCAATCTCTTCTCATTTCTAACCTCCTCTTCTCTAGAATCAACCTGGTGAACCTCCTCTGCACCGCCTCCAAAGCCAGTATATCCTTCCTCAAGTAAGGAGACCAGAATCACACACAGTACTCCTGTTGCGGTCTCACCAGTACCCTGTACACTTAAATTCACTCCCTCTAGCAATGAAGGTCAACATCCCATTTGCCTTCTGGATAGCCTGCTGCACCTGCAAACCAACCTTTTGTGGTTCATGACAAACACTCCCTGGTCCCTCTGCACAGCAGCATGCTGCAATTTTTTTAACCATTTGAATAATAATTTTCTCTTTAATTTTTCCTTCCAAAGTGAATGACCTTGCATTTACTAACATTGTACTCCATCTACCAGACCCTTGCCCACTCACTTAACCTATCAGACTCTCCATATCTTCTGCACACTTGCATATGATTTGTAAATGGACATTGAACCCATGAATACTACCTCACTTTTTAAAAATATGTTATTTCTGTTTTTGCACTATTTTTAATCTATTCAATATAGATATATATACTTACTATGATTGATTTACTTATTTATTTATTTTTCAATTATTTTTTTTCTATATATTATCAAGTATTGCATTAAATTGCTATTGGCAAGTTAACGAATTTCACGACGCATGTCGGTGATAATAAACCTGATTTTAATTCTGATTCTGATCCTCTGAAATGATAACATCAAGGCATTTAAAATTGCTGACCCTCTCCACCTCTGATCCCCCAGTGAGGACTGGCTCATCGACCTCCTCTTTAAGTCAATAATCAGCTCCTAGACCTTGCAACCTGGTGGAGGAATTCAAGATTCAAGATTCAAAAACTTTATTGTCATTCTAGCCATACATCAGCTCTGCAGGGCAGAATGAGACAGCGTTTCCCAGGAGCAGTGCAATCATAACGTAACAAACACAACACAAAATAATAAACATAACAATAAATAATAAAACACAACAGCCACATGTCAGTTAAAGACAAGTTATAAGTGTCCAAAGCAGAGTCAGGTAGAGCAGCTATGTAGCAGTCTGACTGCCTGGCAGCATCTATGGAAAAGTGTATTCAGTTGACGTTTCAGGTTGAGAATTGGAGATAATGTACCCCTCTAGACAGAATTAGTTATCAGATAGAAAGCAAAAAAGTGGAAGTAAACTGACCCTTCTTGATTGGCAGGCAGCGATGAACGAGGTGATGAATTCTCTGCTCAGGCATTGAGGTCTGAGATCAATAGAGAAGAACAAAGAGTCTGGGGAATATCCAGCAAATGACACTGAGTGGATCATCAGCTATAACTGAGCAGAATGGTGGAAAAGACTCAAGGACAAATTGTCTTCTCCTTCTTCTAATACTTATGCCCTGTTGCAGGGTCTCGGCCTGATGTGTCAATTGGTTATCCATTTCAATACATGCTGCCAGACTTACTGAGTTCCTCTAGAATCTTGCGTGTGTTGCTCTGGACTTCCAGCATCTGCAGAATCTCTTGTGTTTATACATTTTCTATAGATGCTGCCTGACCTGCTGAGATCCTCCAGCATTTTTTGTGTTTCTTATGTTTCTACAATTTTTTTTCTGTAAAAAGCTCCACATGAATTCATATTTCCCTTTGGTTTTGCAAAATGCTAAAGAATATACAAATGGCAAAAATACCACAAAGAATTTTAAGTGATTACTTGAGGACCATGTGTACAATGTACTCTGCCTGGGACTGGTGAGGAAAACTCGGAATGATTTGAACTTGCGATGAATACAGTACTTCGTGAGGTTGTTGTCCATGGGAGTGGTTGATTATAACACACCTAGTAAGCGAAAGGTTCGCTGTTGATTAGGATTAGATTAATCTAATCGCAGTGTTCCGTGTGGAAGGAGGGGCTTTCGGTAGATTGACAGCGGTTAGTCACATGGCTCATCTGCTTTCGGCTTGTACCAAGTGCGCGGACAACGTGTAAGTACTGTGAAGTGGGAATGTATTTGTGAGCGCGCTGTGTTAATGCAGTGTTGTAATGTTGCAGTGAATTGTGTTGAGTTTCTAAACTGAGTTGTTTCCTTCTCGTTTCTCTGTCAGAAGAGTCACGACACGTTGCTAAATTTGGCAGAGGAGGATCAGGTGGTGTAACATAGCTTTGACCTTAACTTTGAGGAAGTGTATGCGCTCCTTGTGTGCGAGTACTTTCAGCCTCTTGGCTCGCTTTTATTATTAATTGCTGCCTTTGCATTTAAATGAAATCAACGAAAAGCAATTCGACAACATTTAAGGGCAGCAATCCGCGATGATTGCGGAGTAGAACCGCATTCGAGAGGTCAGTAGCCAGAGTTAGTTTAATGCCGCTGTTCTTGGTTGAACGTCACTTCTCTGATTTTCAAAGCAAGACGCGTGCACGAACGTGTAAAACTACACGATTCATTCCGTAACATATGAACTGGGCATATTGCAGCGGATAGCTTGGGAAGTTTCTGTAGTTAAAATAAGGCGCTCTCTGCGACATAGACGGGGGGTGGAGTGGAGGGTTAGGAAATAGTTTGTTTTAACATTTCCGTTCAAATTAAGCCATACACAATCCAATTGTGATAGGTTGCAGAGCAAAGAATGTTGGTGAGCACTCTTCTATTGGGATTAGCATCTGTGAATATGATGAGTTATGGGTGTAGGGGAGAAGGAGTGGGAGGGATTGTTGCCTGGTAGATGGGGGTAACTAAACAAAGTTTATAAACTTTTATCTGTTTACAGATGTTTGATTTATACATTTTCACCGTAATGCCACTTGATAGAAGTATAGAAATTTATGAGGGGTATAGACAGGGTAAATGCAGACTTTTTTCCACTGAGGTTGAGGGGACGCCAACTTGAGGTCAAGGTTAAGGGTGAAAAGTTTAAGGGGAACGTGAGGGGAAACTTCTTCACTCAGAGGGTCGTCAAAGTGTGTAAGTTTGGATAGGCAAGGGTATGGAGGGATATGGTCTGGGTGGAAGTCGATGGGAGTGGGCAGTTGAAATGGTTTGGCATGGACTAGGTGGGCGGAAGGACCTGTTTCAGTGCTGTATTTTTCTAAGACTTTTCACCTTTGGCTTACAAAGCCATTAATTTTCCCAAAAATGTTCCACTTTCCACGTATGGGAATATATTGATGCATTTAGTCCAGCCTTTGCAAGGTGCACTGCTTTCCCAGTACATGTGCTTTTCATAAATGGAGGAACTGCTACCAAGTACTTGTAATATACATAGAAATACACCCGACAGAATATACCTGAGCGTCACCTGAGACTTCCAAGAATAATGGAAACCTATAGATCCATGGAATCAGTGTGTACATTCTTCCTGTTATTAAATGGGTCTCGTATGAAAAGCTGCTACAAAATCTTAAAGGTGTTTGATTCATTGGTTAAATATTTTGGCTGAGTGACAATTCACAGCTGATGTTTATCAGGATAGTAGAATGGGAAAGAGAATAAAATGTATAAATTTACAGAGTGGTTTTGGAATCATTTTTAATTAACATTACCTAGATTTGGAAACATGGGTGCAATTAGATCAAGTTAGCAATAAATGGAGATCAGGGAATACCTGACATGTTCAAGGGGCAGAATTATTACTGATGTAAATCATACAGATAATTGTAAAATGATATGCATTTAAAAAGAAGAACATGAATAGATTTAATAAACTGAAAAGAATTTAATGAAGTTGGTGGTTCCTTCTTATTCTTCACTTAATAGAATTGAAAGAAACTTGCCTCCTGGGAGAGAATCCGTTGTCATACACCTTCCTCTTTCCACACCATTGCCCTGTGTTTTAAACATTTTTATTCCCCCATTCCTGGGAGCTGTCAGCAGTTGGTGTAATGTTATCGTATTTACAAGTTTTCTGATGAGATATACTCAATTAGGTGAAGGAGCTTTAATTTATTTATTTATTGAGATACAATATGGAATAGGGCCTTTGAACCACACTACCCAGCAGTCCCCTGATTTTAATCTGAGCCTAATCATGGGCCAATTTATCATGTCCAATTATCCTACCAACCTATACGGCTTTGGAATGTGGGGGGGGGGGGGGGGGCAACACCTGGAGGGTTACGAGGAGAATGTACAAACTCCTTACAGGCATGGTTAGAATTGAAGCCTGTACTGTGGAGTGCTGTGCTGACCACTATGCTACCACATCACTCCATATCATAATCGCCCACATCATATGACACAGCATGTAAGCCAGAGTTGTTAATGGGATGTAGGCAAACTAAATGAACGGAGACTAATTTGGTAGATGAGCGCACAATGTGGAAAAGTGTGAGGTAATCCACCAGCAGAAGAAAATAAAAGTTTAATATACTTTTTTAAATGATAATTGTGTTGATGCTCAAAGGAACCATAATGGTCATACGTATAGTTAACATGAAGGTGTGTAAGGTAAATGGTACATTGGTGTTTGCAGGTTGAAATAAATGCAAATGTAAAGATGTTTTACCATTTTTGTAAAGGGTCTTAGTGAAATAACTCATTGTGCACAATTTTGCTCTCCTGACATCATATGACATAGACGATCAGGGTCTTTCCATGACTGTGATTGTTTTTAGAAACTTCTTCCACAGAAGTGGTTTGCCATTGCCTTCTTCTGGGCAGTGTCTTCACAAGGCACGTGCCCCAGTCACTCTTCAGAGATCGTCTCCCTGGCATCAATGGTTGCATAACCAGGACTTGTGATGTGCACCAGCTGCTCATACGACCATCCACCACCTGCTCCCATGGCTTCACATGACACTGATCGGGGGCTAAGCAGATGCTACACCTTGCCTAAGGGTGATTTGCAGGCTAGTGGACGGAAGGAGTGCCTTACACCTCCTTTGGTAGAGAGGGATCTCCCCTCCACCCAACTTTCTTATTTGGCTGTCATTATGAGACAATGAGTAGGTCAAATCTCTATTCTGAAGAGTTTAATAGATTGAGAGGTGGCTTCATCAAATTGTACAACATTTTCAGGGAGTTGAAATGATAGAGACAAGAATAATGTTTTTCCTGCCTGAGAACTGTAGAGCTAGGTGAGCAGAGTCTCAAAATGACTAGCATGTATGAGGGAACTGGAGCAGTCAAGGGAAAACATCTGAGCCCCACATAGATAGCACCTGAGGGTGGAATCAAGCCCACATCATTGGAGCAGTGATGCAATCATTCTGCTATTTATTTATTTATTTATTTATTGAGATACCGCACAATTTGAATGCTAACCTAATCATGGGAAATTTACACTGACCAACTAAGCTCTCAACGGTCTTTGAACTGTGGAAGGGAACCCGAACATGTGGAGGAAACCCGTGCAGTCATGGGGAGAATGTGCAAACTCCTTACAGACAGTGGTGGGAATTGAACCAGGGTCACCTGTACTGTAAAATGTTGTGCTAACCACGATGCTGCCCCAATTAATTAGATGCCAGCACTTTTTGTTGAGCAGGTTCAGCAGGACCCAGAAAAGTGAGATTACAGCACCCTAAAACCTGAAAGAATTCTCCACTCTCTCATTCTACCCAAGTGGAATTAATTGGTAGTTATCCCTAAGAGTAAATGCACTGTTTAAATTACAACACTATCCAGTTTACCAGGTAATTAAAATTGCTCAAATCGTGCAAGATGCCAATTCCACAAAGGTATTTTCAAACAGCACATGATTCAAAATCTGGCTCAGTATAACAAAACTACATTTTTTGTTCCTGGAATTTAGGAAATCTTTGTGTGGTAGTATTTATCACCTGATCCTATTTACCCTGAAAATTAGTGTTAAATATATCAGGCATTTTACATTCCTGGTGAGGATTATACTCCCCAGAAGGCAATGGATTAAAGAATTCCAGTTTATCAATTTAGTGATGAAGGAGCAGTAGTGTGTATGACAGGTGGCAGTGTCTGACACGATCAGTACATGTGGATTAAATCAGCAATGTTAGTAATAGACTGTATCAGTAAGAAATTTCAGTTATTTTCTCAGCAATATTTAAATGATATATGTGAGGTTCCAGCAGTAATACTGCTTTTATTCTTCCTTGGTGATAGGATATGTTATTTTATTTATTTATTGAGGTACAGTGTGGTCTGAATCCTTCCGGCTCTTAAGCCACGCTGGCCAGCAAACCTCGATTTCATCCTAGGCTAATCATGGGACAATTTACAATGACCAATTAACCTACCAACGGGCATGTCTTTCCACTGTGGTAGGAAACACATGCAGTCACGGGGAGAATGTACAAGTGCCTTGCGGGCGGTGTTAGGAATTGAACCTGGGTCACGTGTACTGTATGGTGTTGCACTAACCACTACGTTGCCATGCTGCTGTAGAAGCTGTAATAATGAACAGAAAACTAACTTGCAGGTACAGCAAGCCAACAGGACATCACAGGGTAAGCTAGCGATTATTCTAATAATATTCATGTTAACACAGTAGCTTTCACTGCTAAAGATCAAACAAAGCTCTGTAAAGATTATGAAGTACTTTTAAAGTTTGGAGATTTATGAAGTAGGAAAGGTGACTGCTAGTTTGTGCACAGATCACTACAAAATGCAGTATGATAATGTCCAGATAATCTACTTTTCCATTATGGATTAAGAGATCAATACTGGAGCTGCAGGTAACCCTGTGCTTTTGTTAAAATAGTACAGATCCATTGCATTTGCCTGTTCAGAGAAACGATGGCATAGCTGAAATTGTCACCCAGAAAATTGTATCTTTTTGTTTTCTATGGTAATTCCTGGGATCTGGGTATCACTAGCAAGGTTGGCTTTTCCTGCCCACATTGTTTTTCAAATAATTCTGTTAATTTCTGATGAAAATATATTGGATTTTTTCCGCACATCCGAAAGGCTTTCTGGAATGGTGGAATTCTGTAACATACTGTATCATAATCAGGTTTAATATCACCGGCATATGTCATGAAGTTTGTTAACTTTGCAGCGGCAGTGCATTGTAATACATAATAATGGAGAAAAAATACTGAATTACAATAATATATTAAATATTTAAATATAAGTGGTGCAAAAAATAAAAATAAAAAATTTGTAAGCTGGTGCTCATGGGTGCAATGTCCATTTAGAAATCGGATAGCAGAGGGAAAGCTGTTCCTGAATCGTTGAGTGTCTTTATGTTAAACTTCCACCTGAAAAAACGTATAAATATTTTGGAAAAAAAGTGGGACTGAAGGAAAGAGGGAGTTTAGTCTAACGCACAACGTGCATCGGCTCCTGAAGAGAGATATGTGTAGTTAACCTTTCAATGTGAAAATAGCATTGTTGACATTGAACAACCTTGGATTGTTGAGATGTTGCAAGTCCAATACATTCGAAATAAAATCAACTTTACACCTGTGAATTCTCAGCTTTCAGATGTTACTGCTCATGTAGAGACTCTGATAAATGTTCTCGTGCAAAGCATCGCTGCTTTTGCTTATGAGTAGTGGAGCAAGATGAACAATGTTATTGCTGGCTCTGTTTTTGCAGCAGTTCATAGGTTAATGCCTGACAATGGGTGAATTGCTGGGTAATGCTGAAACTTTGAAAGAAATTCTGAAGAATATAATTTTGAACCAGTAAATTATCTCAAAACACGAGATTTTGCAGATGCTGGAAATCTTGACAACACACACAAAGTGCTAGCAGAACACAGCAAGTCAGGCAGCAACTATGGAGAGAAACTCAAAGTCAACGTTTCAGGCCGAGACCCTTCCTGATGAGTTCTCTCTAATGCCGTCTCTGATGTTCAATGAAGGGGAAGTTAGGAATGTTAAATTCTCTAACCTTTATTTGTGTTCCTTCTAACCAGTTAATTGGCAAAGAATTTTTTAACATTAGAGGGATTTTAAATTCACAATTCGGAATCAGGGTTAATATCACCAGCATAAATAGTGAAATTTGTTAACTTTGCAGCTGCAACAGTACAATAGAGGAAAAAATGTGAATTACAATAAGTATATTAAAGATTTAAAGCTGAGATGTCTTTCTGTGGCCTACTTGTATTCCTTCATTTGTACCACTGAAACAAATGATCTGATCTTTTTACACTGTGCTTTACTTGACCATGAATATCTTGTGTTGGCTGAAAGAAATCTAGGACAGTTTGTAAATTGAAAAGAATGTGTCAGATTTGAACACCTTGTAACTTGAATCATGGATTTCTTGACTGATGGGGTAAATGAGAGTTAACATGTACTTTGAGTTTCATAGTAAATTTCTGGTGATTTTAAAAAATGAATAGTTTCTGCTACAGACTTTCAAGTCAATTCAAGTGTATTCTTATTTAACTATATATATGTGTATTGAATGTATAATAACCATATAATGTATATAGAAATAAGACAATGTTTTTCTGAACCAGGGTATAAAACACAGTGGTAAATATAACACACAGTAACTTATGCAGGTGAGGATAAATTCTACAGATGAATCATAAAATAAATATCAAACTTAAGTGCATAAATTAAATATTGTAATGTTTGGAACAGATTAACCGATGACACTTTGAATGCGATGCGGCAGGGAGTTCAGAAGCCTGATGGCCAGAGGGAAGAAACTGTTTCCCATCCTGACCGTTCTTGTCTTTATGCATCGTAGATGATGGTAGAAAGTCAAAGAGGATGCTGAATGGGTGGGATGCTTAATAATACTATGGCCCTGCATACTCTGCGCTCCTGATGCATGTCCCCAGTGGATGGATGGTAGGGAGACTCTAAGATCCTCTCAGCTGTCCCTTTCTGGATTCACTTGTGTTTCACTTGGAAATGGTTAAAATGGTTTATTTTTGGTTTATGGCTATGGCTGGCAGGAAGATTTCAAAAAGCATTTTTGCAGATGGTACTAGATCTTGGTTCTGGTTAATTAGTGGTACAACTTTTCCGTTTGATATTATCTTGCTTGCTGTGCATATAATTGATTTGACTGAGAACTTCATGTAATCACTAAGGGAAACTTTGCTTATATTGGTGATGATTGAATTCTCTCACTGGGGCAAAACTTGCTTCCTGGTGGTTTGGTTAATGAATGATATTAAAAATTTTGTTAACAATACTTAAGTCTTTTCAACTTCAGACTACGTGGAACATGAAAAAGGCAGAGGAGAAAACAAGGGATTAACTTCTGTGTCCTGTATTTCTCATATGTTCTTTGCTATCTTATGGATCATTTGATTTTCTCAGATATGTATATGTTGCATATTTTTTATTGTTGAGAATTGTTTTTACATTTTGCAATAATATATTGAAAATACAGGATTAGAATAGACAAGTAGAGTGAGACTTGCACAAGTGAATTCAAATCTCAGCAGTGATTATATTCAGTTCCAAATAAAAAGGTGCTAATGGGTCCATTGGACCAGTAAAGCATATAGAATGACTGACTTTACAGAGTAACTTTTGGCCGTGAACTCAAAGCATTGGAACTGTGATGTTTAAGAAGGGAGATCTGCTGAAGCTATTACCATCACTTGAACAAACCATCTGCTTCATGAGAAAATTTAATTTTGAATGGACTAAAGCAAAGAAGATGGTGTCTCCACAAAACTGTTGTTGGTGTCACTAAACCAGAAAGCCAGTCCTATGTCAGCATTTGTTCTGCGAACTGGAATTATAACGTGGTCTGTAGAGCGCAGAGTTTCCTGCTAAATGTATATCTTTCACTGCCCATTGCACTGGCGTTTAGGGCAGCAATGAAATTCTTGCATTCTGGCAGTGTTCAGGGCTTCCTGCATTGTGGTTTTCACTACTGGCAGACAAGCAAGTCCCGGATGGAGACTCGGGACTACCGTGGCGTTCAGATGTAGAAGGATTCTTCATTGCTGTTTCTGTAACAAATATGCTTTTATCAGTCAGGGTTGGCCCTGAGCTAAACCCCCGAACCTGGACAACTGGTAGACCACTCTTAGACTGTCTTCTGCTCTTTGACCTGTTTGGCATGGGTGACCCTATTGAGAGCCAAAGCATAAAGCCAGCTTAGCTCTCCAGATCATTGAGGCACACAGGCTTCCAAACCTCAACAAAGCTGTGGTCCTCTTGGAGGGTTAAAAATACGAAGTGTTGGTGATCCAGGGCATCTGGTGCACACAGGTAGAAGCAGGAAGAACCCAGCAGATCAAGCAGCGTGTGTATGGGGAGAAGTATATAATAGATATTTCCTGTTGAGACTCTTCGTCGGAACAGGAAAGAAAGAGAGGAAATAACCAGCAAAAACAATGGTGGGGGAAGGGTTAGATCAAAATTTGGTGGGGGATTGGTGAAGGCTGATGGGATGGACAGGTAAGTGAGGGGGAGGAGAGAGAAGGTAGGGGAGAATGGACAGGTGGGGGAGGATGGACTGGTAGGGGAAGAGTAGGATGGACAGGTAGGGGAGGAGGAGATGAAAGGGAGAATGGACATAGTGGAGGGAGGAGGTGAGGGAGCATGGACTGGTAGGGGAGGGAGGAGAGGGAATGAAGCATGAGTCTGGGAGGCATTCAGTATAAATGATGGAATCTGACATAAAGGGAAGAGTACGAGAACAGAAACCATTACGAGGCGTGTGTATGTGGTGGTGGGCAGATGGAGAGGGTGAGGGAGATCTCCTACAATCCCACTGTCTCCCACATTTCCCATAAATACAACTCTTCCCATCCTGTCATTTGCAAGGATGCTATTTCCTTCATCTCCACCATATTTGTTTCTGTGATGAGGCTTTGCACTTTGGGGCATCCGAGATACTCTCCTTTTTCAGAAACTAGGCTTCTACACCCCCCACCCCAACTATTCACTGCTTTTGGTGGAGCCCTCACCCTCATCACTTCTAGTTCCGTATGTCAGCTCTTGCTCATTTCCCCACTTCTGAGGCACAACAGGAATAGGTTCCCCTGGTCCTCTGCTACCACGCAACCAGTCAACGCATCCCACAACTTCTGTCATCTCCATCTGGATTCCACCACCACCCGTATTCTCCCCTCACCTCTCCTCCTTCTCCACTTCCTACAAATAAGAGTCCATGGTACTACAGGAGAGATACTAGCATGGCTAGAAGATTGGCTGCAGGAGGCAAAGAATGGGAATAAAGGGAGCCTTCTCTGATTGGCTGCCGGTGACTTGCAGTGTTCCACTGGGTCAGTGTTGATTCTTTTCATTCAGGATTCACTTATTATCAAAGAACATACAGTATAAATCATACAATCTTGAGATTTGCTTGCTCACCGGCAGCCACCAAGCAAGAAATCCAAAAGAGCCCAATTCAAGAAAAAAAAGAATAAAAATACAAGACCAACACTCAGTGCGCTAGAGAAAAAAAAAAATACAAATCCTGCAAATAATTGAAGCGAACTATCACAGCATTCCAAAGCAAAACTGAGTCCTCAGATCTAAAGCCCGGGGCAGTCTTCATAGCTTCAGCACCATGGAGAGAGGAGTGACCATCGCGGCGAATGAGAGAAGTCATCTCTCGTGCCGACTGACAGCTTGCCTTATCAGTCTATCTGGACGGGAGTTTAAATTGGCCCAACAACGAAACACCGAAAGGCTCCATGCTCTGGAGAGTGAAATGAGGATCGTGGAGACTGAGTGAAATCAATTCTCGCCTCTGATCTGGACCGGCATTTAAATTGTCTAAATAGCATATCGTACCTCACACTAGCAGCCTTGAGGAGGAATTTCTTTAGCCAGAGAGTGGTGTATCTGTGGGACTCATTGCCACAGGCAGCTGTGGAGACCAAGTTTTTATGTAGGTTTAAGGCAGAGGCTGATAGTTCTTGATTGGTCAGGGCATAAAGGGATACAGAGGGAAGGCAGGAGATTGGAGCTGAGAGGAAAAATTGGATCAGCCATGATGAAATGGCAGAGCAGTCTCGATGGGTGAAATGGCCTAATTATGCTCCTGTATCTTATGGACCCGGCTGCTGCGATGTATTCGGAGCCAAGACCATGCCACCCAATGAATCGTTCCAGGCCTGGATTCTGTTGTCCAGCCTGCAGATGCTGTCAAGCCCTTCAGATCAGCTCAGTGCCCAGAGCAATCCAACTTCGCTGCTGGACCAGTTAAATGGGCATTGGAACTTCTCAGTCCAAGCCGCGTCGTCTCCTTTCAGCACACAGAGTGATCGAGCCTCACTCCAGGTCGTCTCCTTTCAGCACACAGAGTGATCGAGCCTCACTCCAGGTCGTCTCCTTTCAGCACACAGAGTGATCCAGCCTCACTCCAGGTCGTCTCCTTTCAGCACACAGAGTGATCGAGCCTCACTCCAGGTCGTCTCCTTTCAGCACACAGAGTGATCGAGCCTCACTCCAAGTCGTCTCCTTTCAGCACACAGAGTGATCCAGCCTCACTCCAGGTCGTCTCCTTTCAGCACACAGAGTGATCCAGCCTCACTCCAGGGCCACCGAAATGGGCATTGGAACTCCACCCGCAACACCATCTCAGCTCATACCCCGAACTTGACTTGCCATCGCTCACCCTTCACTGTTTGCAGCAATACTTTAACACAATTTAGCCCAGCAGCGTCACTACTTCCTGCAAAGGCTGAGAAAAGTCCATCTCCTACCCCCCATCCTCATCACATTCTACAGGGGTTGTACTGAGAGCATCCTGAGCAACTGCATCACTGCCTGGTTCGGAAATTGCACCATCTCAGATTGCAAGACCCTGCAGCGGATAGTGAGGTCAGCTGAGAAGATCATCGGGGTCTCTCTTCCCGCCATTACAGACATTTACACCACACGCTGCACCCGCAAAGCCAACAGTATTGTGAAGGACCTCATGCACCCCTCACACAAATGCTTTTCCCTCCTGCCATCTGGTAAAAGGTATCGAAACATTCAGGCCCTCATGACCAGACTGTGTAATAGTTTCTTCCCCCAAGCCATCAGACTCCTCAATACTCAGTGTAGACTGACATCTATGTCATTTATTATTATATTATAAGTTTTCCACTATTGTGCTTATTGTCTTGTTATTAATTATTGTACTGCCCTGCACTGTTCTGTGCACTTTATGTAGTCCTGTGCAGGTCCGTAGTCTAATGCAGTTTTTATGTTGTTTTTACGTCGTCTAGTGTAGCCTTGTGCTGTCTCACATAGTCTCGTGTAGTTTTGTGTTTCATGTAGTACCAGGGTCCTGGAGTACTGTACCAGCAGTTTATGGTCGAAATGACAATAAACTTACTTGACAATTTACCTCAGGAAAGGTATTTTTAGTCAGATTTCTTAATTTTTGATTACCAAAAGCTGACACACATGTTTGGTAGTGCCATCTTAACCAGATGCAATGATTTCCATGTATCAAAACTGAATGCTTTGTGGCTAAGTTTGCAGGTGAAACAAAGGTAGCTGGAGGAGCAGGTAGTGTTGAGGAAGCAGGGAGTCTGCAGAAGCATCTAAAGATATTGGGAAAATGAGCAATGAAGTGGCAGATAGAATATAGAGTAGGCAAGTGTATGGTCATGCACTTTAGTAGAAGGAAAAAATGCATAGGCTGTTTTCTAAATGGGAAGTAAATTCAAAAACCAGAGGTTCAAGGGGTCACAGGAATCTTCATGTAGTGTTCGTTAAAGGTTAACTTGCAGGTTGAGTCTGTGGTGAGGAAGATAATGGCATTCATTTCAAGAGGACTAGAATATAAAAGCAAGGATGTAATGCTGAAGCTATATAAGGCATTAGTCAGACCCCACTTGCAGGACTGTGAGCAGTTTCGGGCCCCTTATCTAAGAGAAGTTGTCCTGGCTTTGGAGAGGTCCAGAGGACGCTGACAAGAATGATTCCAGAAATGAAAGGGTTAACATATGAGACACATTTAATGACTCTGGGCCTGTACTCGCTGGAGTTTAGAATGAGGGGGAATCTCACTGAAACTTCTCAAATATTGAACGATCTCTGAAGAGTGGATGAGGAGAGGATGTTTTCTATCATTGGGGAGTCCAGGAACAAAGGGCAGGGCCTCAGATTAGAGGAATATACATTTGGCACAGAGAAGAAGAGGAATTTATTAAGTTAGAAAGTAGTGAATCTGTGGATTTCTGGTCATAGATCTAAACTATTTCAACGCAGAAAAGGTTTGTTCAACCCCTTCCTTTCTCCACATTGCAGGTGTTTACACTGCTTCCATCATTTATCCTCAACATATAGTTCTCCATGGTACCTACATAAATATATCTTACTCTAGTCATCTGGGACATATTATTACTCCTTTATATCGTGTACTGCAGGCAGTGGAGATGTGTCTCTGTCAAAGGAGCTGTAAGGCACTTCTTCTCTCTGCTAGCCTGCAGGTCACCCTTGGTCAAGGTGTAGCATCTGCTTAGCCCCCTAATCAGGGTCACGTGAAGCCATGGGAGCAGGTGGTGGATGGTCGTATGAACAGCCGGTGCAGATCAGAAGTCCTGGTTATGCGACCACTGATGCCAGGCAGACAATCTCTGGAGTATTGATCATGACTGGGGTCACGTGTCTTGTAAAGACACTGCCCAGAAGAAGGCAATAGCAAACCACTTATGTAGAAACATTTTCCAAAATCAATTATGGTCATTGGACCATGATCACCCAAATCATATGACATGGCACACAATGATGATGATTAATCCTATATTCTAGTCAGTTATAATAATGGTAAAATGGTCAGATATTTTTTGTGAAATTTAAGACAACTTTTCAGGTTTGTTGTAGCTGGCAATGATGGCCTGTTTCTGTTCAGTGTGAGCTGTTAAACATATGTGCAGATGGAAGTCATTATAAATCAGCGTAAATCTCCACTTCTGTAGTCGTTCCTATATTAACCCTCAAATGTTAAACTTTGTGAATGAAATGCAGCTTTAAATTTTCTTGGTGTACTAAGTCATTGTTACTACCAGTGCTTTGGCTGCAAAAAATGAATCCTGTGTTTTTGAATACACTTCCTTTTCCATCTCAAAATTTCCTTCTTTGCAATTTTCATTCAGTGTTTTGACAAATAAAGACTCAATAATAAATAGGCTCAAGAAGTTGTTCAGACGCTGGAAATCCAGAACTGTTAGTTTCCCCTCTTGCTGTGGAAAGAGTGATACCTCTCTGTCCCTCGTTAATGAGAAAGAGCCTTTGGCATGTCAAAGTGCTGGGTTATCAACTGGAGTTTTTGATGGACTCCAGATCATTGTCTCTTGGGAGCTCTACTATTGCTCGGGGGGGGGTTGCTGATAATTTCTGCTGGAACAAGTGGGGAGGGCGAGGGTTGTTGCTTTGCTGCATGGGAGGGGAGAGGTGGGTCTTTGGCATTATATCATTCTTCTGTCATTCATTCCTGTTTTTTTTTCGTTTCATGGATGTCTGGAGAGTAAGAATTTCAAGTTGTAGACTGTAGACATTCTCTGATATGAAATGGAACCATTGAACCAAAACACACAAAATGCTGAAGGTACACAGCAGGTCAGGTAGCATCTATGGAAATGAAAAAACAGTCGACATTTCTGGCTGAGACCCTTCCTCATGACTCGGGACTAAGCTGACCTAATAAAGCCAGGAGTACTTAGTCAGGCCAACAGCTGCTCTCCCTTTTAGGTACTGTAGGTGTGCTGCCTTGAAAAAGAACCAATTGCCCTTGCCAATATATAGATCCTCCTATAATGATAAGAAAGAAGATAATCTATTCATGATTACATTACTGTTTGTGGGGGCTTGCTGTCTGTGAATTGATTTTTGTAGAGTATGTTACAACAACAATTACAATGCACTTCATTGCCTCAGGGGTCTGGGGTTTTCTGAAAGCTGTTTGAATATTGAGGGACAGAAACAAGCCATTCTTTTCATTGACCAAGTCTTTGTTGATCAAACGTGTTTTTGTTTAGAATATATCAAATCTTCATGCTGTAATATTTCTGCTTGGCATCTTGTGATGCTGAGATACATCCTAGGATGTGTTGGGACCCATCATTAGTGATATAAACTTGGGTTATCAGGTGTTTTGGGTTTTCAGCATCAGACCCTGTTGCCCAGGTGACCCAGCCAGGGTGGATCAGGACCCAGTTCGTGTCCCCAGCAGCTCTGGAAGAAGGGTCACACCTCTTGGTCTATAGCCACCTGGAGGCTCGCTCCGCAACCTCCGTGACGACCCTGAAGGCTCTTTTCTTTGCAGCCCCTGAAATGCAAAGAAGAGAGTAGATTCCACACAGCAAGCATCCAACAAAACCTCTACACCCCATCTCTATAGGTTCACATCAAGCCCTCCCCATTAGAAAGTGATGCAAGCTGATAGCTGGAAAGTTAACATTCTCTGTTTTCCATAAATCTCTCAATATTCTAAAAGTTTTAAAATTTCAGTTTTCTTTGTTCTCCTCTGCACCTCTTTTTATAATTTTACAGAGTGAAATGAAATAAATAAGAGGTAAAACTTAATGCATTGTTACTAGTGGGAACTCTTCCAAGTGATTGGCTGTCAGTCCTGCTTGATTTTTGTATCTGAGATTCGTCAAGTTGACTATAGAATTAAATGACCTTCAGGCAAAGGTAAAATCTGCACCAGAGAAATAACTGGGTCTTTTTTCTTTGCATCAAGCACTATAGTTGTTGCTGACCACAAGAGGTAGGGGAACGGGATGCAAGTGCTACACAAACTATGCTACACAACCATAGTTAGTCCAACTGCTAATATCACAGCATCATTTCACAATATTAAATTCCCAAATAAATATTTTCTACTTTCTCACAGAACAGTAAATCAGTCCAAAAAGGAACTGCAAACTGAAAGAACAGAAAATCTGCAGATACTGGAAATCCGAGGAACACACACAAAATACTGGAGCATTTCAGTACAATCCTACCTAAGGATTTCAGCCTGAAATGTCAACTGTACTTTTTTTCCATAGATGCTGCCTGGCCTGCTGAGTTCCTCCAGCATTTTGTGTGTGTTGCTACAAACTAAAATGTGTTTTTCCAATACTGTACAAAGCTAATTCTTCAAAGCAGAATCTTCTACTTTTAGACCAGCACAATTCCGACAGTTGCTGGCAAACTATCTTAATTTCCAGATTGTGCACTTTCCTCCAGCATTTTGTGTGTGTTGCTACAAACTAAAATGCGTTTTTCCAATACTGTACAAAGCTAATTCTTCAAAGCAGGATCTTCTACTTTTAGACCAGCACAATTCCGACAGTCGCTGACAAACTATCTTAATTTCCAGATTGTGCTCTGTGCAACAACCAAAATAATGACTCTAAAATATCTCTTCTACCTTCCACAAGACTGATAACTTCTATAAGTGTCTGTCACTTATAAAGTTTTATAGTAAAAGTTAAATTTTGAGTTAACTTTACTTTATTGTCACCAAACAATTGATTCTAGAGCGTACAGTCATCACGGCGATATTTGATTCTGTGCTTCACGCTTCCTGAAGTACAAATTGAAGTAAATATTATAAAAATTTTAATTATTAATCATAATTAGAAAATAGAAAAGGGAAAGTAAGGTAATGCAAGTCAGGTCTGGACATTTGGAAGGTATGGCCCAGATCCGGGTCAGGATCTGTTCAGCAGTCTTATCACAGTTGGAAAGAAGCTTTCTCTTAGATTTAGTAGAATTCTTTGAAAATTAAGCAGACATACTTCTAGTGAATCCAGTGCTGTAGTAAACATTTTGTACACTCACAATTCTTCACCTCTCACAGTGGTACAAGTTAGTATTGTCATTTTGTTCTAATGGCAAGTAGTTGGACAAAGCAAGTATAAAGATCTTTATCAATACCAGGTGCTTGTGTCTCACTAACAGACTCAGTCATTATAAACAAAAGTAGCACACACAAAATGCTGGAGAAACTCGGCAGTCCAAGTAGCATCTATGGAAAAGAGTACAGTCAACCGTTTGGGCCGGAACCCTTCAGCAGGATGGTCTAACCCGAAACGTCAACTGTACACTTTTCCACAGATGCTGCCTGGGCTGTGTGTGTTACTTGGATTTCCAGCATCTGCAGATGCTGCAGGAACTCGGCAGGGCAGGCAGCCTCTATGGAAATGAATAAACACGTGGCATTTCACACCTGGGCCCTTCGTCACGACTGGAAAGGGAGAAGATACCAGAATAGAAAGGTGGGGGGAGGGGAAGGAGGATGGCCAGAAGGTGATAGATGCAGCCAGGTGGATAGGAAAGATAAAGGGCTGGAGAGGAGGGAATCTGATAGGAGAGGAGAGTGGACCATAGGAGAAAGAGAGGAAGAGGGTCACCAAGAGGAGGTGATAGGCAGATGAGATGAGGTAAGAGGCCAGAATGGGAAATTGATGAAGAAGGAATTTTTTTTTACCAGAAAGAGAAATAATTTTAATTGGCATGAATCATTCTGTGAAGCATACATAATTATGATTTGTAAAGATGACAACAACTTTTCTACTGGAGCTAGTCAAGAGGAAATGGAAGGAATCCATTTGGTTTGCGTTCATTCGGTATTTTCTCTGCAAGTGCATTCAAAGCATTTGTTTGTATTGAATTACATGTTGTTTGGAATTAAACAGATGTCAACAAAACTAACATTGAAGTTCTTCAAACATATGACATGAGTTTGCTCCTCTCTGGCAGCAGTACTGTGTGGGAAAGAAATGTGTTTATTTTTCTGCATCCATATATCAAAACCTTGTTGAAAATCCTCTTTGCATGAAACATCATAATTTTCATTTTTGTAACGTTGATATTGGGATGAGGGACAGCTCTGCAGGGAAATAAACAATCTATGACCATCGTTAAGGACACCCCCACCCCCATCGCCCTGATCATACCTTGTTCTCACTGTTACCATCAGGAAGGAGATACAGAAGCCGGAAGACACACAATGATTCAGGAACAACTTCTCCCCCTCTGTCATCCGGTTTCTGAATGGACATTGATCCCATGAACACTACCTCCCTACTTTTTTTTATTTCTATTTTTGTACCTCTTAGTTAATTTAACTTTTTATATATATATATATATATATATATATACACACACACACACTTACTGTATTCCAGTTTTTCTTTCTATTATTATGGATTACATTGTACTGCTGCTGCAAAGTTAACAAATCTCACAATGTATGCTGGTAATATTTAGGTAAGTTAAAATAAAACTTTATTCATCCTGAAGGAAATTATGGTTGTAAGGTTGCTCAGTCAGAAACATATACTTCAAAATACATAATGTAAGCACTGAGGTACAAAAATGTATACAAAATGTGCGGTATAAAGTAATAGTGCGAAACACAGATGTGCAATGAAACCGTATACTTGTATGCTTAAGGAGGAGGAGTTGTACAGCCACGGGGAGAAGGATCTCCTGTGGCGTTCAGTGGGGCACCTCAGTAGAATCAGGCTGATAATAGAGGTGTTCCTCTGTTTGTCCAGTGTGTCATGGAGGGGGTGAGAGGGATCGTTCTTAATGCTCCGTAGCTTCTGAAGCATCCTCCCCTCAGACACAAAAGCCAGAGAATCCAGTTCCACCCCAGAACAGAACCAGCCTTCCTGACGGGCTTATCCATCTTGGCATCAGCTGCTCTCACCCTGTTGCCCCAGCAGACTGCGGCGTAGAATAGAATGCTAGCAGCCAGCCAGTTGTAAGACATCTGCAGCTTAGTACCGCAGATGTTGAAGGACCAGAGCCTCCTCAGGAAGTACAGTTAGCTCTGTTACTTCTTGAACAGAGCCCCTGTATTTTCAGTCCAGTCCAGTTTGTTGTCCCAGGTGTTTGTGCTGCTGGACAGCTTCCACATCCATTCCCTTGATGGATTAAACCTGATCCTCAGTTTAAACTGACCAGACTGCCAGCATGGAAATTGCTAAATATTACAATACACAAACACCAGTGTATTACCATATGTAATACACTCACACTGTAATGTTTTATATGTTTAAGGGTTTTCAAACCAGATGAGAATACATAAAGTTAGTTGTTAAATTATCTCTTCAGCTCGTTATCTCTTCCACCAATCAACTTCTCAGCTCTTTGCTTCACCTCCTTCTCCCCTCCCAGTTTCACCTACCACCTTGTATTACTTTCTCCCCTCCTCCCACCCTCTTAATCTGACTTCTCTTACTTTCCAGTCCTGCTAAAAGGTCTTGGCTCAAAACATCGACAGTTTACTCCTTTTCAAAGATGCTGCCTGACCTGCTGAGTTCCTCCAGCATTTTGTGTGTATTGCTCTGGATTTCCAGCATCTGCAGATTTTCTCATGTTTTTAATTATTAAATTGTTTTTTCCCCCTCTTATACCAGAATATTTTACTTGAGGACAAAACTACATTGCTAAGTGCTTATTCTTCTTTGCTTTTGGAAACAAAAAGGAAAATTTTCTGAATGTTCTGTCAAACCGGAAAGATTGTAGACCAAAAGAATGTATGTCATAGACTGTGAACATGTTCCGCAGAAAGCATGAACTTTGCTTTGTCTATTGTGCGCATTTGTTCTGTTCAAATCTGCTTATGCCTAATTGCTAAATAGTTTTCAGTTGTTTCAAGAACCCATGGAAGATTAAAATCAATTTGTTATGGCTATTTGTTGAAGATTTCCAATTCTATTAGCCATGGGTCCAAAAATGGAGTTCTTTGTTTTCTAATAACCATTTTGCCTTAGCCAATTGTTAGAATAAAACCCTGCATTTAAAAAAAATGAAAAAAAGTTTTGTCTTTTCCTGCATTTTCAAGTTTAGAGAGCAAGTGGTTGAAGCAGAGCCACCAGGATTCCCCAGAGAATTGCTCGTTAACAAGCCTAACATTCACTGGGGGCAATGTATTAAAAAGCATCCGAAAAGAGTGTAGATGAAAAGCCTAATTAAGTGTTGGAGAAAGATCAGACATTGAAAATTTGCTGACTTAGTGGAAAGAGGCTTTCAGTTGAACAGACATGTGAGAGAAAAGCTATCAGAGTTTATCACAGGAGTTGCTCTGGGATGAGACTGCAATTTGGAGTTCCAGCTGCAATCACAATTGCCTAAGTTTGCAGATAGTGTTAAGGCTAAAGCTTTTTGTCGGCTATGGCACCGTGTTCACAGCACTTGAGAACTCAAATTCATTCAGGGCAAGTTAAGAATAAATTTATTTCAATAAGTATGAGCAGGACAAGTGCCTCACCTGCCCCCACACCTCCTCCCTCACTACTAATCAAGGCCCCAAACAGTCTTTCCATGTGAGACGATACTTCACCTGCTGAGGTCATCTACTATAGCCAGTGCTCCTAGATCTGGCCTCGTATATATCAGTGAGACCCGACATAGTTTGGGAGACCATCTCACCGAGCACCCACACTCCGTCCGTCACAGTAAGCGGATTGCCCAGTTGCCGCCCATTTCAATTCTGCTTCCCATTTCCCATTCTAACATGTCAGTCTATGGCTGCCTCTGCTGCCAGGATGAGGCCACACTCAGGTTATATTTCATCTGGATCGTCCTCAACTTGATGGCATGAACATCAGTGTCTCGAACTTCCAGTAATGGCCCGCCCACTCCTTCACTAGTCCCCATTCCTGTTTCCTCCATCTCCCTACCTCCTTACCTGCCCAGCGCCTCCACCTGGCGCTCACCCCCCCTTTTCCTTTCTTCCATGGCCTTCTGTCCTGTCCTATTGGATTCTGCCTTCCCCAGGCCTTAATCTCTTTCACCAATCAACATCCCAGCTCTTTACTTCACCCCTCCCCCTCTCCCAGTTTCACCTATCACCTATTAACTTCTACTTCTTCCACCACCAACCCCCCCCCCACCTTCTTACTCTGATTTCTCCCCTTCCTTTCTAGTTCTGAAGAAGGATCTTGGCCTGCAACATTGACTGCCCTTATTTTGATAAATCTTCACTTTAACAGATATATCTGTTCTGCTTGGCAGTTTGTTTTCCTTTCAGAGGAGGGAAAAGCACCATCATCATCATTAAGTGCCATGTTGTATAATGTGGTCAATCATGGTCCTTAATATGTCTATTGAGCAAGGGATCGTTGCCTGTGGGGAAGAACCACCCTTTCCCCCCCCACACCCTCTCACGCTGTTGATCTATTAATGACCATGACTGTTCTTGCAAATGTTTCTACAGAAATGGTTTGTCATTGCCCTCTTCTAGGCAATGTCTTTACAAGATAAGTGATCCCAATCATTATCACTGTTCTTCAGAGATTGTCTGCCTGGCGTCAGGGGCTCATAACCAGGACTTGTGATCTGCACCGCCTGCTCATATGACTGCCCACCACCTGCTCGCAAGGCTTCATCTGACCCTGGTTATGTGGGGGTGGGGCATTAAGCAGGAGCTACACCTTGTCCAAGGTGGCCTGCAGGCAAGTGGTGGGAAGGAGCACCTTTGGTAAAAGAAGAAGTTAATGTCATCATCCTGGGATAGTCAGATTCCAAACAAGTAAAAGGTGAAGCACATAGAGTATTTGTTAAGTTCAGAAGGTGGGAAATGGCATGTTGCACAGCATTAAGCTAGAAAAATGGAATACAATTCAGAAAATATCAACAATAAATGATGTAATTTAGAGGCTACAGGCCATTGACCAAAAGAAGGATTGGTTGTGGAAATTGTAGTGAGTGGTAGAATAAAGTCGACCTGTGAAAGGTCAGCAAAAAGGAAAGCGAATGTGCTTGTCTGATAAATAGAGGGGAACAATGCACAACATGTATCCAACCATAGTGTCCAAATTTTATTACTTACTGCCTGTTATGCCGCTGGCATTTAGGGCAACAATGAAGGCCCTCCATCTCTGATGGTATTCCGGCTTCCTACGTCATGTCAGTAGCTTCCTCTCAGCTTTCACGTCACGCGTCCCAGGTGGAGACTCGGGAATACGGTCGCATTCAGATGTAGAAGGATTTGTTGCTATTTCTGTAACAATTCTGTTTTACCAAAGAGGGTTGTTAGCCTTCAACCTGATGGCATAGTCTGGCCTCTGCCCTTTGACCAGTTTGACATGGGTGACCCTACTAAGAGGTAGGCGTAAAGCCCTGACTCCAGCCACCATAGCTCTCCAGCTCACTGAGGACCATAAGCCTCCAAACCATGACAAGGGTCTGATCCTCTTGGAAGAACTTTCATTGAAGTGTTATATTAAAGAGACAGTTTCAGTGTCTCTCTGGTTTGATGTTTCATATTCCTTCTGCTTTGCTCGTTTCCTGCCATTCACGTGATTTGTTCTTTTTTTGCGCGTTGCATGTTTGATGTTTTCTTTGAGTAGGTTCCTTGGTGTTTCTAGTAGCTGTCTGTCAAGTCTTGGTTGTACGCTGCATACAACATCGGTAATAAATGTACTTTGAATCTTGAAATTTAAAAAAAAATCTTTCAGGATACTGTTTGTGAGTGAGTAATTGAAACAATAACTATCCTTAAACTCCGAAATTAAGAATCTGAGATTGCTTAGCTTGCTAAAGAAAATTCTCTTGGTTAATGCTATGCATTAGTCTTAATGAAATAGATTGTAAAGTTTAAGGGAAAGGTGCACATTTGGAGACTTTCTGCTGAGAGTACTGAATGTGAGGAATGAACTACCCAATGCAGGTGCACACAGTCGGGGGAAAATATGCAGGAGAATTGATTAGATATTTGATAGAGTAGGGAATTGAGGATTATTAGTTATGAGACTTATCTTTCCATATATTACTTTTAATTAGCCTTTTCTTTGCATGTGAAGCCATAATATACACGAAACATTTGAAAGAACTTATGTGGTCCATTTTTGAACTGATTCCTCAAAATTAGGGTGGTTTACATAACTTGTCACAATTTTCACTGTTTCACGATTTGGGAAGCTGATGGTGTGAACTTGCTCTTTTCACAATTACAAAGGTTGAATTTTTTTCTTAATTTATAGAACTTGCACTGTTTTATCTGTTAAGCTGTAACATGGACACAAGAAGACACTGATAACTGGAGAAAAGCAATATATTTATCTCACTGTTTTAGTTGGAGGATGGCCCATGAATACCCGGCGTTTTTATGGATGGTGTGCCCAAGATGAAGCTAAAGTGCTGACAGGTTTCCTCTGCTGAAAGTTCACTGCACCTTCTTCCCAAGTGTCAGCACCATTAGCTGAGCTGGGGTGTTTAGCTACTTGGTGAAGTTTATATAGCCTTCAGCAGCAGCTTAGTTCTCTGAAACCAGTAAAGTGACCTCTGGAGTTACAGTATGCAGCCTATAGTGCTTCAGGGCCTGTTCATTGCAGTTAGTTGTTTCCCAAGCAAATCAGTCACAACTCACGCTTGACAATGTAGAGGATAACTTGCTGCTGCCACAGGAAGATGTCTGCATGTGACAGTCTTTTTTTATCTGCTGCTCATGGAGTAAGGTCCTTGTGTTCAAATTGTCTCTCTCCCCCTCCTCCCCCACCTCTCCCCTCTTCCCCCCTTCCCCCACTTCCCCTTCCCCCACTTCCCCTTCCCCCACTTCCCCTTCCCCTTCCCCTTCTCTCTCCCCCTCCTCTCCCCCCTTCCCCCTTCCCCCTTCCCCCACTTCCCCTCCCCCTTCCCCTTCTCTCTCCCCCTCTCTCTCCCCCTCTCTCTCCCCCTCTCTCTCCCCCTCTCTCCCCCTCTCTCCCCCTCTCTCTCCCCCTCTCTCTCCCCCTCTCTCTCCCCCCTCTCTCTCCCCCTCTCTCTCCCCCCTCTCTCTCCCCCTCTCTCTCCCCCTCTCTCTCCCCCCTCTCTCTCCCCCTCTCTCTCCCCCTCTCTCTCCCCCCTCTCTCCCCCCTCTCTCCCCCCTCTCTCCCCCCCCTCTCTCCCCCCCCTCTCTCTCCCCCCTCTCTCTCCCCCCTCTCTCTCCCCCCTCTCTCTCCCCCTCTCTCTCTCCCCTCTCTCCCCCCTCCCTCTCCTCCCTCCCTCTCCCCCCTCTCTCTCCCCCCTCTCTCTCCCCCCCTCTCTCCCCCCCTCTCTCCCCCCCCTCCCTCTCCCCCCCCCCCAAGGCCGCTGGAGTCCTGGGTAAGGTTTAATAGATGTGTTCTGTGGATTGGACTCCAGTTCATGTGATGATGTGTTTTTGGTTTCTGGTTGCTTTTTTCCGTTCTCTTTGCTACTCTGTGCAGTTTTGATCAGAGCCGACTGGCAGTGCAGCCTGAAGTTAATGAACAGCTCTGAACTGAACATGCTCGGACTCATTCGACAATTTGTTGTTTGCTGTTTTATATTGCGTGTTTAGCGCTTGTTTTCTTTTTGCCATTTGCATATGTTTTTTTTTATTGTTACCATGGTTTTCTTTCTTTGTTTCGTGGCTATCTGTGCGAAGATGAATCTCAGGGTTGTATACTGCATACGTAGATAATAAATGTACTTTGCGTCTTTCAATACTTGATTTCTGCTTACAGGAACACAGAGCAACTGTATTGTCAACAATTTCCATCTTACTCTGCTTCTCATTGCCACCAATAAAGATGCATGTAGTTAAATAATTTCACTGAGCAACACACTTTCGCAATGTTCTCTCTAGAACAAGTCTGCCTCAGACCTTCCCACAGTTTGATGCTGACTGAGGCTTTAGGAAAAATAGTAGCTGAAGTTGTCACGTGGGCACAAGTAACCCAGCCTGGCACAAAAGATTTTTTAAAAAGTTCAAAGTACATTTATTATCAAGGTATGTATAAATTATACAACCTTGAGATTCGTCTGCTCACAGGCAGCCACAAAACACGAAACCCAAAAGAACCCAATTTTTAAAAGAATGTGCAGAAATAAAGCAGGTGGGCATTGAATGAGAAATTATCCACTGATTGGAGTCAGCCTGTCGGCACAACATTGTGGGCCGAAGGGCCTGTACTGTGCTGTACTATATGATGTGATCAGCAGTCAGTCATCATAGCCGTGGAACAGCTTCAATAGAATTACTCGGCGAAGCATTCTTGACCCGACTGCGCACAGCCATCTAACATTCCTGTTCTGCTAAAAATGAAGCTGCCCTTGCCAGCCCATGATAGAAATTATTTGCATGCAGATATTAGGCAATTACTTCAACAATGAGAGAGAGCTTTGTTCTCTGGCTTTACTCTTAAACAGGGCCATCCTCAGTGAATTCCTCACCGTGGACCACAATTGACCAACAGTGACCACGTCAGCATTATGACTGAAAGAGCAACACGACAGTGGGATTTTTTTCGGGTTCGCTTGCCTACTTACTGTTTGCATTCTCAACATTCAGTTGATACGGTGAAATATGTGTATAGCTGTTAATAATACTTGACAACTTAATGTTATTGTAATGCAAGTGACTACAAGGCTGACAAATAACATTTGTTAAGCAGCAACATAAGTTATTTAAAGATTAAAGACTTAAATTACCCCCGTTTTTTTCCCTTAACCACCCAGCAAAAACTATAGCAGTTATGTTGCAGAACCTCCATAGCATCCCAGTTTCACTCATTATGTGCTGTGTCGTATGTCGTGACCATGATTGTTCTTGGCAAATTTTTCTACAGAAGTGCTTTGCCATTGCCTCCTTTGAGGCAGTGTGACTTGTCTTCTTCTGGACTTGTGAAGTAGTCATTTGACCATCCACCACCTGCTCCCATGGCTTCACATGACCCTGATCGGGGGGCTAAGCAGGTGCTCAAGAGTGACCTGCAGGCTAGCAGAGGGAAGGAGCGTCTTGCAGCTCCTTTGGTAGAGACGCATCTCCACCCCACCACCTGGAACTTCCAGACACTTACTGTCCATTGTGCTGCTGGCGTTTAGGGCAGGAATGAAGGTCCTCCATCTCTAGTGATGGTCAGGGCTTCCTTCATCGTGTCTGTAGCTTCCTCTTGGTTTTCACTCCTGCCAGTCATACATGAGTGGAGACTCGGGAAGACCAACACACACAGATATAGCCACTCTTAATCTGTCCTCTACCCTTTTACCAGTTTGGCATGGGTGTCCCTACCAAGAGCCGAAGCATAAAGCTCTTGCTCCTGCTAATGTAGCTTTCCAGGTCATTGAGGCATGCAGGGCTCCAAACCACAACAAGGGTGTGACCCTGTTGGAGGTTCCAGGTAGCCCTTCTAAATAGTGCAACATCATGGCTTGATAATAGTTAGCTTCCCCTCCAGCATCCTGTACTTCCTACTAAATACCATTGTTGAAGCTCAGTTTTCACCAAAATTCGACTAGAAATCCCAATGAGATCTCACAAGCTGGGCTGGGCAATGGATGCAGACTTGTTCATATTATCTACACACTCAGATGTAGTAAGAATGTATTTCAGCCAGTGGATAGAAACTGACTGTTGAAAATCAGAAGTTTGCAGCTGAATGTTTACAAAAGATTATGGATCAGTTGCAAAAAATAATCAGCCGCCACTTTTCTGTATCGTGACTGCGATATCTTTTAACCGAGTGTCCTTGTCCAGCTGTCCTAACTATTTACTCTGAAAAAATAAATGAGTGAACTTTTGAAATCAAACACGAGACTGAAGTTCAAAAGTGTATTGTCTGGAATGTTGGACTCACTACATTTAGTCTTTACGGCTATGGTTAAATATAGCTTTTTGAAGTTAAGGATTTGTCCAGCACACCATTTCTCAGCTTTATATTACTATGGCCATACAGTTCAAATACTTTTCACAAATATATCCAATAGGAGTGAACATGTCAGTTCCATAGTTTGGGGGTATTTTAGACCATAAGAAAGAGGAGAAGAATTAGGGCATTTGGCCCATCAAGTCTGCTCCGCCATTTCATCATAGCATCCATTTTCCCTCTCAGCCCAATCTCCTGGCTTCTTCTGTATCTTTTCATGCCCTGACTAATCAAGAATTCTCAAACTGTGCCCTAAATATACCCAATGACTTGGCTTCCACAGCAACGAATTCCACAGATTCAGCACTCTCTGGCTAAAGAAATTCCTCCTCATCTGCTCATTTTGAGTAAGTCTTCAATGTAGCTTGCATAATGTTACATTTCATTGTCTAATTTTGATTGGTTCCAAATATCAGTAAACTGCCTCTTCATGTACACTTAAAGTCGATATATTTAGGAATAAACCAACCTCCTGTGGGAGTGGATGATCCCATCATCTACCTGTTGCAGAAAGCTCACTCCCACCTGGATGATGCTGGTGGCATTGTGAGAATCACTTTTTTGATTTCTCTTGTGCCTTCAATACAATCCAGCCACCATTTCTGAGCAAGAAGTGAAACTGCAAAGGATGGGTGTAGAGAAATCCACTGTCTCCTAGATTACTGACTACCTGACAGACAGATTCCAGTCTGTACGGTGCGGTAGTTCTCTGTCTGAGATGGTGGTGAGTGGCACTGGAGCACCACCAGAGACTGTCCTGTCTTCACTTCTGTTCACACTGTACGCCTCCGACTTGCAGTACAAATCTGAGTCTTGTCACTTGCAGAAGTTCTCTGATGACTCTGCAGTGGTTGGGTGTATCAGAGATGAGCAGGAGTCAGAGTACAGAGGACTGGTGGACAGGTTTGTGGAGTGGTGTGGGAGGAATCACCTGCTCCTGAACGTGGCCAAAACCAGGGAGATGGTGATTGACTTTAGGAGGAAGAGGTCTGTGACCGGGTCCCGTATACATTCTGGGAAAAGAAGCTGAGGTGGTGGAGGAGTCCAAATACTTGGGTTTTAAGAGAGTACCCATGAAATTATTTGTGCAGCATTAACAGAAAGGTGATGGAAATGAAACATTATTCAGTAACTTCTCATGCAGGAGTATACCTCTTCACTTGTATTGCCAAGGGCCTTAGGCATTCCTGCGAAGATTAAAGTCTTGGAAATTGCGCCTTGTGGAACAATGAAAAGGAATCCTTACATGCAGTACCCCTCCCCAACCCCACCACCTACTCATTCCATATTTAATCCTTGGCGCTCCATAGAACAAGCGCTTAATTACTTCTCAGACTGCTGAATAAAGCGAAGATTAGGATTAGCTTTATTTGTCACATGTACATCAAAGCATGCGGTTGATTGCATCAGATCAAGTCAGTGCGGAACGTGCTGGGCATCCGGAAAGTATCGCCACGCTTCCAGTGCCAAAACAGAATGCCCACAACTCTCTAATCCTGACCGTACATCTTTGGAAGGTGAGAGAAAACCCACACGGACACTGGGGGAGAAAGTACAAACTCCTTACAGACCGTGGTGGGAATCAAGGTGCAATCAGTGGTCACTGGTGCCATAAAGCGATTGCACTAACCATTACACTACTGTGGCAGCCCGGACAGTTGGACTGGTGACAGATGACAGCACCTCACAGCCACCTGCCTGGGGTGCTGTTTCACTGAAAAGATCATCCAGAAATTAAGACTTCTCTGCAATTGGAGCTCAGCAGGTCAGACAGCACCTATGGAAAAGAGTAACCAGCAGACATTTCAGGCCAAGACCTTTCTCCAGTTCTGAGAAGGAAGGGGGAAGAGGCCTCCCACCCCCCACCCCACCCCAATTTTTATTCTAGCTGCTACAGAATCCCTTGTGTTTATTCATTTCCAGAGATGCTGCCTGACCTGCAGAGTTCCTCCAGCACTCTGTGTGTTGCTGTGGATTTCCAGCATCTGCAGTCCTTCTCATGTGTGTTCTCGGAAATTGGTTGCCCTCTTACCTCATAATAGCACGACCTTATCCAACCTGATCGTGATGTAAACGTGGTGGTGGTGGTGCTCTTCTGTCCTCCTTCAGGCTAAGTCCACTCACCAGAACAGATCCTTCCAAGTCTGATAAAACAGTTTGGACCTGAAATATTGCCCACTTGTTCCGGTAAACGGCAGGACTTCATGCATGTATAATCAGCCATGGAAGAGATGAATTTATCATTAGCTGATACTGTATGATGGAGTACACTCCAACCCAGGATTGCCCAGCACTAGAAACCTATCCAGCTGAAACTGCCAGCGTTTAAGAGAAGAGGTCTATTTTATTTTTGTATTTATCAGTTATTTTTTTCCCAAGTTAGCTTTAATATCTATTTTAATATTTTATTTTTCATAGTTTCAGAAATAAATATAAGACCTGACATTTCAGACAGCGGGCAAGACGGGAGGAAAGGTTTTATCGGGGTTGGGCCTCAGTTGCTGCGATGAGCCGTGCTGCTCGACACTTTGACGTATGACTCTCGGATCCGTTGAACAGTAAGGCTGACATTCTACATTTGGATCAGGAGGGTTTGCATGGTATGAGCAGGCCAGTGTTTTCAAAATCAAATTTGTTTCCATCAATGAATCCTAGATCATCTGTTAATCATTTCCAACTATTACTGCTTGTATTTCCGGTGTTTTTAGAATGTGGTTTTTATGTAGATGTGGGCATTTTAAACTGCAGAAGCAATTCAGCTCACCATCCATGGTCCCAACCCCGTTTCGGTTAACTGGGCTGGATGTAGATGGCTGTTTAAGCTGATTAACCACACCCTGAAGGAGCCAGTGAGGCACCAGGCAGCCTCAGCAGTAACTGTCCGTGGGTGCGGTTCCACGGAGGCCTATCTCTGGATTTCCCTTTGCATCTTTGAAAGGAGATGTTAGTGGAGCTTTGGCATCCTGAAAATATTGAGGTATTTTAAATATATTTGTTCTATTTATTGAGATACAATGCGGAATAGGCTGTTCCAGCCCTTCGAGCCACAATCGCCCGGGTGAATCACAGGACATTTTACAATGATCCATTAACCTAGCAGCTGCTACGCCTTTGGACTGCAGAGCAGCTGGAGGAAACCCCGCAGGGAGAACGTGCAAACTCCTTACAGGCAGCAGCGGGAATTGAAACTCGGGTTGCCTGTGCTGTGAAGTGTTGCGCTAACCGCTACGACTGTTCTGCCCTAACAACAACTGGAAAAAGATATATCTGTTGAACAAGGAAATTAAAATGTTAAACCAAAATAATATACAAAGTAAATTACCCTCCCAGTTTACAGTTTGGACCAATGTTCTGATTGACATAGAATCAAGGTGACAAATCTCTGTACAATACTGGGGAAGCCGGGCATTCGCAGCTGTGCTGCTGGATTCCACATTAATTCCAGTGACAGAATGGAGTAACATGTGCCAGCACCTGCCCATCACTAGAGTCAAAGAAACAGCCCCTTTGGCCCATCTAGTCTGTACCGAGCCATTTAAACTGCCCACTCCCATTAAACTGCACCGGGCCCATAGCTCTTCCATCTGTGTACCTATCCAAACTTCTCTGAAATTGAGCTTACATGCACCATTTGTGCTGGCAGCTCATTCTACACTCTCATCACCCTCTGAGTGAAGAAGCTTCCCCTCTTGTTCCCCTTAAACTTTTCACCTTCCACCCTTAACCCATGACCTCCAGTTGTAGTCCCACCCTACCTGTCGAAAAAGCCTGCTTGCATTTACCCTATCTATACCCCTCATAATTTTGTATACTTCTATCAAATCTCTTCTCAATCTTCTACATTCCAAGGAATAAAGTCCTAACCTATTCAATCTTCCCATATTATGAAGGTTCTCCAGACCCAGCAACATCCTTGGAAATTTTCTCTGTACTCGTTCAAACTTATTTACATCTTTCCTATAGGCAGGTGACTAAAACTGTACCCAATACACCAAATTAGTCCTCACCAATGTCTTATACAACTTCAACATAACATCCCATCTCCTGTACTCAAAACTTTGGTTTACTAGTGACATCCCATGTTTTGAATGGATCCAGGTAATTTAGGAAATAACTTGTGTTACAGCATCTGAACTCTGGTAGCTCTCCTCAAATAGAAATAGGCCTTACGACCCACTGAGTCCAGATCAACTAATCTTTGTGCATATACACCAACCCTATAGTACTGTTCAAAAGTCTTGGGTGTGTATATATATCTCAAGTGTGCCTAAGACTTTTGCACAGTACTGTATTTGTCAGTGTGGAGTAGAGTGAGTTTGTAAGTCTGGTGGGAGCAAAGGATGTTGGGAATGTTGAGAGTGGAGCACCACTGGAGGGGTGTGGGTCAGGTGGCAGAGAAGGTGTGCCAGGGCAGGGGGTGATACAGGTACAGCCACACCCAGCCCTGAGACACCAGTCAAGGTAACTTGATTCCAAACAATTGGTTTGTTGACCATTACAGAAAGTCTCTCTGGTGCTTCCTGCTCCCTCCCCTCTCCCATCCCCTTTTCTCAACCATGATTCCCCTCTCCCTGCCCCCTTCCCACTCTCAGTACTACAGTACTGTGCTAAACTCTCAGGCTCCCTATCTATATATACCTGCCTAAGACTTTTGCACAGTACTGTCCATAAATCTTATTTCTCTTCTTTCTCCTGTTATCTTTCACCCCAGATTTGACCATTCATCCGTGCATTAGACACTCCTTGGAACTGACAGCAATAACCAACATGATAAGACCATAAGATATAGGAGCTGAAATAGGCCATTTAGTCCATCGAGTCCATGGTTTAGCCCAACAATGCCCTTTTCTTCTGTCAAAAATGATTCAGCTGCTATTGAAGCCAGCCATCTGCAGTTCATGTTGTGTTTTTGGGCCAATTGGGCGATCTAGCACTTTGCTGTCTCTGAGGGGGTTCAGTCAACCTGGAGGCAGGACATGGGTACCTGATCGATTCCATATCCTGCCGATTAAAGCATCGAGGAAAATTGAAATCGACAAGGTAAGCGAGCAGTTGTTCAGCGCCATCTGCCTACAAGTGACCAATCCCTGTCTTGCTCTCTGCTCCCTGAGGAAGGTGCCTGTGTTTGATTGGTCTGCCTCTTGCTCATTGCTGCCACAGGATGGTGTCAGAGTCTTTGGTCCATGGGCAAGCTAATTGAAGTGGTTTAGAGACTGGACTCTGTAGTTCACGTTATGATATGTTTCTGCTTTCCAGTTACTCCTTTTCTCATCGCAATTTTGTGCAATTTTGAACTGGACATACTGGCTGGGCAGCCTGCAGTCAGATTGAAATGTACTTAGATGAAACTGAACATTCCTGAACTGTTTTGTTGACTTTGTTGTTTCTTGTTTTATATTCAGTTTTTTTTGTTTTTTATTTACTCTTTGTGTTTTTTTTTTTGCTTGTTGGGGGTTTAATGTTTTTCTTTGAACAGTCTCTTTGGGTTTGTTTGTTTCATGGCTGCCTGTAGGAAGCGTAATCTCAGTGTTGTATACTGCATATGTACTTTGAACTTTGAACCTTAAAGATTGGGTAGCAATTCATTGGTAATAACTAACAGTGCACGTGTATTGATCAGCAGTTGTTCCCACCTCTGTAAGTAAGTGTTTTTGGAAGCAAGAACTCTCAGGTATTTAATGTTAATGAAGAGATCTGGCATTCTCCCTTCCCCTCAGCAACTCCAATATGTTGAACGACTTGCTCACTGCCTGTAATGCTGCTGGCGTTTAGGGCAGCAATGAAGGTTCTCCATCTCTGGCGGTGTACAGGGCTTCCTTCATGTGAATAGCTCGTTTTTCACCACTGTCAGTCATGCAAGCCCTGGGTGGAGATTCAGGAATACTGTTGCACTCAGATGTAGACAGATTCTTCATTGCTGTTCCCATAACAGTTTTGTTTTATCAGTCAGGGTTGTTGGCCCTGAGCTGAACCCCTGAACCCGGAGGATCAGTGGACCCCTCTTCGTCTGTCCTCTACCCTTTGACCAAGAGCCAAAGCATAAGGCTCAGACTCTGGGTCATCGAGGCATGCAAGCCTCCAAACCACAACAAGGGAGTGGTCCCCTTAGAGGATGTTGAGCCACACATAGTGTTAATTTGCTGCATGGCGCATTACTCACAGAAAATCACATCTTGCCTTTTCTTTTTCCACTGCAGAGAATGGCTAAGAAAGAGATGGTAAGGCCACTGCTGGGGAAGGACAATGACATTCATCATTACAACTTGCAGACAGTTACGGTTGGAATTTTGGGCAGTGGCGATTTTGCTCGTTCATTGGCATCTCGTCTCATCTGTTCTGGTTATGGTGTGATCGTTGGAAGCCGATATCCTAAACGCAGTGGAGGTTTGTTTCCCAGTACCGTTGAAGTGACTAGTCAACGTCAAGCCATAGACAGGGTGAACATCATCTTTGTGGCGGTGCACCATGAACATTACAGTACACTGAGTGAACTAAGAGATTGTCTGACGGGCAAGATTGTGGTCGATGTCAGCAACAACGTAGAAGTAAATGTGAGTGAAGAATCAAATGCAGAACGACTCGCTTCTTTGTTCCCAGAATCTATGGTTGTGAAAGGGTTTAATGTCATCTCAGCCTGGGCCTTACAATCTGGTGCTAGAGATGGAAGTAAACAGGTATGTATGAGTAACATAAACTGATGCAATATAATTGTCTAACTTTTATTAATGTGACA
Source organism: Hypanus sabinus (assembly GCF_030144855.1). NCBI lineage: Eukaryota > Metazoa > Chordata > Chondrichthyes > Myliobatiformes > Dasyatidae > Hypanus > Hypanus sabinus. Next base: position 7,773,955 of record NC_082709.1, read on the forward strand.
CAATTTTTGATTGATAAGGGATCACAAAGCCCTCCCCACCATTCAGCATATCGACACGGTGCGCTGTCTCAGGAAAGGAGCATCCATCATCAGGACCCCCCGCCAACCAGGCCCTGTTCTCGCTGCTGCCATCAGAAAGAAGGTACAGGAGACTCAGGCCTCACACCACCAGGTACAAGAACAGTTGTTATCCCTCAACTATCAGGCTCTTGAACCAGAGGGGATTAGCTTCACTCAATTTCACTTGCCTCATCACTGAAATGTTCCCACAATCTATGGATTCATTTTCGAGGATTTGTCATCTCATGTTCTCAATATTTTTTGCTTTTCTTTTCTCTTTTGTACTTGCACAGTTTGATGTATTTTGCACACTCAGTGTCGACCTAGTTGGTCATTCATTGATGCTATTATGGTTCTTGGATTTACTGAGTATGCCCGCAAGAAAACAAATCTCAGAGTTGCATGTGGTGATGTATCTGTACTTTGATAGTAACTTTACTTTGACCTTTGAACTACTGCTGTACTCTGGGTATAAAGTACCTTTTAACAATTTGAACCTTTCAGTAACTTAGAGTATTTATGCCTTTTGGTACTACAATAATGTAAAAAAAATTCTTTAGTGGTAAATTTCAAACAGTATATTGCAGTCAGCTCTCTGTTTTTCAATGAGCTGAATTATGAATTTTTTAAAAAGTTCGAAGTATATCTATTATCAAAGTACATATGTCACCATCGAGATGAGATTCATTTTCTTGTGGGCACCCTCAATAAATATATAATAGAATAATAACCATTGTGGAATCAATGAAAGACCGCACCTACTTGGGCATTCAACCAGTGAGTCTAAGACAACAAACTGTTCAAATACAAAAAGAAAGAAATAATAGTGATAAAAAGTAAAGAAACGATAAATATCAAGAGCATGAGGTGAGGAGTCCTTGAAAGTGAGTCCATTTGTTGTGGGAATATTTCAATGATGGGGTGATTGAAGTTGAGTGAGTTATCCACTTTGGTTCAAGAGCCTGATAGTTGAGTATTAACTGTTCCCGAACCTGTGGAATGAGTCCTGAGGCTCCTGTACCACCTTCCTGATGGCAGCAGCATGTCCGATGTGGTGGGGGGTCCCTAATGATGGATGCTACTTTCCGGTGACAACACCCTATGTAGATGTGCTCAGTGGTTGGGCAGGCTTTATCCATAATGGACTAGGCCCTAACCACTATTATTTTATGGGATTTTCTGTTCAAGGGCATTAGTGTTTTCATACCAGGCCATAATGCAGCCAGTCAATATACTCTCCACTATGCACCAAAAGGAGTTTGTCAAAGTTTTAGATATTATGCCGAATCTTCACAATTTTCTAAGGAAGTAGAGGCATTGCCGTGCTTTCTTCATAATTGTACTTGTGTGCTGGGCCCAGCCCGGGTCTTCTGAAATGATAACACTGAGGAACTTGAAGTTGCTGACCCTGTTCACTTCATCCTCCAGTGAGGACTGGCTCATGGACCTCTGGTTTCCTTCTCCTGGAAAAAATGTATGGATCATGAACACAATCTCATCTCTCAGAAGCAATATACAATTCTATCTTTCAATTAGATTGTTTATCTCAAAACTAATGTTGGAGTTTCCACAATGTACTGAAAATAACTTGTAACACTTCAGAGTCCATTAAATTGCCTGGTGTAGTACTGTTGGGTCCTGGACATTTTGTGCATACAGTACAGGTGTCCCCCATTTTTCGAACATTCGCTTTACAACAACTCGCTGTTCCGAAAGACTTTCATTAGTACCTGTTTTCGTTAACCAAAGAGAATTTTCGCTTTTACGAAAAAAAAATGCCCGCTTTATACATGTGTTTACCCCGAGAAAGACTACAATGACCGTGAAGTCTTCTGCGGGCAGTTGTTTGCGCATGCATGTACGCGCTGATTTTTTTTTCTCCAACTCAATTTTGGCTCGCTGTCTTCCCGATATTGATAAGTGAAGCGACACTATACCTACAATATTTCTACTTTATATAGGGTGTATATTTATCATATCATTCCTGCTTTTAATATATGTCAGTGTTATTTTAGGTTTTATGTGTTATTTGGTAGGTTATTTTTTTTGGGTCTAAAAACTCAAAAAATTTTCACATATAAATTAATGGTAATTGTTTCTTCGCTTTACGACATTTCGATTTACAAACGGTTTCATAGGAATGGTCTATCTTTGGATTGTGGGGGAAACCTGTATTGTGCAAAACCTGTATTGCACATTCTCTATAGCTTGGAGGCATAAGACTTGCACAGTAATATATTTATCAATGCGGAGCAGTGAATGAGTTTGTAAATCTGGTGGGAACAAAGATTATTGGGAATGGTGAGGGTGGAGTGCCACGGGAGGGGCATGGGACGGGTGGCAGAGAAAGAATTGTGCAATAGGTAAGGGGGTGGTGCAGACATACCCAGTCCTGAGACACCAGTCACGGTCATTTGATTCCAAACAATTGGTTTATTAATCATTACAGAATGTCTCTCTGCTGCTCCTTTCTCCCTTCCCCTTTTCCCAACTATGATTCCCCTCTCCCTGTCCCCTTTCCGCTCTCAGTCCACAATAGAGACCCATATCAGAATCAAGTTTATCATCGCTCACATATGTCATGAAATTTGTTTAATTTTTTGCAGCAGCAGTACAGTGAAATACATGAAATTACTACAGTACTGTCTCAGGCACCTGAGCTATCTGTCTATATAGATATGTGTGTGTGTGTGTGTGCGCTTAAGAATTTTGCTCAGTACTGTAGTAATTTTTAATGTATTGCACTGTACTGCTGCCACACAAAAAAAATCATGACTTAAGTGAGTGATTCCAAACATTTATTGACTGATATAACTTTGTATTTTTTTATTGACTTCGTGACCATAACTAATTCCTGATTATTTAAAAAAATATGTATTTTAATAGAATAACTGCATGTCCATTATTTAGCCATAGAATTCCTGGTACCATGTTTCCGTGTCATTAATTTACATAAGACCATAACACATAGGAGCAAAATTAGGCCATTTGGCCCAACGAGCCTGCTTTGCCATTCAATCATGGCTGATCCTTTTTTCCCTCAGCCCCACAACCCAGACTTCTCCCCATAATCTTTGCCATGGCCAATAAAGAACCTATCAATCTAAATATACCCAACAACCTGGCATCCACAGCTACCTTGGTAACAAATTCCACAAATTCACCACCCACTGGCTAAAGAAATTTCTCCACATTTCTGCCGGCATCTCCTTCCAATTTACTTTGGCCAACTCCTCTCTCATACCACTGTAATTTCCTTTATTCTACTGAAATACTACTACGTCAGACTTTCTCCCAGTGAAATTTCAAGTTGAACTCAATCATATTGTGATCACTGCCTCCTAAGGGTCCTTTTACCTTAAGCTTCCTAATCACCTCCAGTTCATTACATAAAACCCAGTTCAGCACAGCTGATCCCCAGTAGGCTCCGCAACAGGCTGCTCTAAAAAGTCATCTCATGGGCATTCAAGAAATTCATTCTCTTGAGATCAATTACCCACCTTATTTTCCCAATCGAACTGCATGAAGTCTCCCATGACTGTCATAACATTATCTTGTTAACACGTTTTTCTATTTTCCATTGTAATCATAGTCCACATCCCAGCTACTGTTTGGAGGCCTGTATATAACTGACGTTAGGGTCCTTTTACCTTTGCAGTTTCTTAACTCAACCCACAAGGATACAATATCTCCTGATCCTATGTCACATCTTTCTAATGATTTGATGCCATTCTTTACTAGCAGAGCCATGCCACCCCCTCTGCCTACCTTCAAAACCCTCTGATACAACGTGTAACCTTGGACATTCAGCTCCCAACTACAACCATCGTTTAGCTATCATTCAATGATGGTTACAACATCATACCTGACAATCTGTAAAAATGCAACAAGATCATCCACCTTATTTCTTATACTCTGTGCAAGAGATGTAACACTTTGAGTACTGTATTTGCCACTCTTTTTGAATCTGCATCCCTAATGTACTGATACTGCTGCAATTATGTCCTATCATCTGCCTGCCTTTTCTGAAAGTCTGACTACACGCTACCTTTACATTTTTACCATCTGCCCTATCCTGAGTCCCTTCATTCCGGTTCCCCTCCTGCTGTCAAATTAGTTTAAACCCTTCCCAAGAGCTTTAACAAATATGAGAATATTGGTCCCCCTTGGGTTCAGGTACAACCCCTCACTTTTGAACAGGTCATCCCTCCCCCAGTAGAGATCCCAGTGATCCAAGAATCTGAAGCCCTGCCCCCTGCACCAGCTTCTCAGCCACGCATTTATCTACCAAGTCATCCTGTTTCTACCCTCACTGCACATGGCACAGGCAGCGATCCAGAAATTACTACCCTGGAGGTCCTGCCCTTCAGCTTTCTGCCTAGCTCTCTAAATTCTCTCTTCAGGACCTCCTTTCTTTTCCTTCTATGTCATTGGTACCGTATATACCAAAACGTCTGGCTGCTGTCACTCCCTCTCCAAAATGCTGTGGATGCGATCTGAGATGTTCCTGACCCTGGCACCTGGGAGGCAGCATACCATCCGGGTGTCCTGTTCATGTCCACAGAATCTCCTGTCTGTTCATCCGTCACTACCAGTCCACTCCTTCCCTTTTCCACCATGGACCCATGCTCCAACATCTAACATGAAGAACACACATGGCCATTTCAACTGACAAGGTATTTACAAGAATATCTTTGTCTCCAACAGGTGCTGATCTGCAGTGACAGCCAAGAAGCTCGGTGTGTAGTGAGTGAAATCACACGAAATATGGGATTCATTCCTGTGGACATGGGATCATTATCATCTGCAAGAGAAATTGAGAACCTCCCATTACATCTTTTTCCTTCATGGAAAATACCTGTTCTCCTGACTGTAGTCTTATTTGTACTTTTCTATGCTTACAATTTTATTAGAAGTGTTATTCACCCCTATGTAATGAAAAAGCAGAATAGATTTTATAAGATCCCAATTGATGTTGTTAATGCCACTCTACCATGTGTTTCATTTGAGATGCTGTCCCTTGTTTACCTGCCTGGTGTTCTTGCAGCCGCCTTTCAACTACGTAATGGTACAAAGTACAAACGCTTTCCACACTGGTTAGATCAGTGGCTTCAGCAAAGGAAGCAACTTGGCCTGCTGAGCTTTTTGTGTGCTGGCTTGCACGCTGTGTACAGCCTGTGTCTCCCTATGCGTAGATCGGCCCGCTACCAGCTGCTGAATGAAGCTTCAGCTTTGGTAAGAGAACTGTCGTTTTCAAAACATCATCACTCTCAGATATAATACTGGTCACACTCAGATACAATGTTACAACTGACGTGTTATTAGCTAATATCAAAAGATGCAGTAAGCACACCACCAAGTGGCAGCTTTGTTGGAGAACAATTTTGGAGCATTTTAGAAAAGCCAAACAAGGTGTTTGCTCTTATAAACAAATTTAGACTTTGAACAGAATCACAAATTAAAATCTTTTCCTGGAGTGGGGATGTAGGATGGGTGGGGGTTGGGATAGAAAGAAATTTTTTTGATTTATCAAATTACCTAGAAATTCCAATTAAGTAATATCATTAAGATGGCAAATTACCACTTTAAGTGCAATTCAAATTATAACAAAAATTGAACTGACTAAATTAGTAGGAACAGAGTGCAATTAGTAAAAATTATTAACTTGACTTTCTAATTAACTGTAGATTGTAATATTTAATACGGTGACAATGTGTTCTGCAGCTTTCCTGAGCTGTGTCAGATGACATTAAACGACTAGCAGCCATTGAACTAAGGAAGAATTGGCTATAATCACTGGTATCTAAATGTCTAGCATTCCAAAAGTAAATTTTGGTGTTCACAGACAAAAAATATAGCAACTAATAACAAGAGTCATAACAAATTTTTAATCTACTTGATCTCCCAAAGATTATTCCATGTAACCTATAAATCCATGTAAACCGACAGTCCCGATAGCCTTTACTATTTCTGCAGCATTTTATTCATTTTTTTTAGCCACGGCTTGAAAAGTCATCTAACCCCTATCATTATTTTCCTATAACAACATACTATATTTCACATTTAATTCAAAACTTACTGTGGGCTTTATAGGAAGGAATGAAAAATTGTACTCTATAGGATTTACCAGAAATTAAATTTAGGTTTTAATAATTCATTTATGAAATCTTCTCATAGAACATTCACATGTTCTCATAGAACATTCTAATATCTCTACTACAATGTAATAAATATTGAGAACGTTATTTTGATTTGTCACTGAAAAACATTCTTTTGTATAGCATTCTATCTAGACTCTGAGGTTGCAATAATCAAGCATCAAAAATGTGGTTTACAGTACCCATCTGTTAAAATAATACTGCCAGAGAAACTGTGAAGATTATAGTGACTTAGAGACCAGACTAAAACAGAGATTCAATCATGTCATAGTTTGCATCTCAGCTGGTCCAAATAAATCAGTTAAAGATTTCCAGAACAATTTAAATATTAATTTTTAAGGGACATTAGTCTTGGGCCCCACTATTATAGCTCTGGGCATCAGAGTTAAGGGTTCAATTCCATCATCCTCTGTGTATCCTCCTTGTGGAATGTGTGTGTTTTCTCTGTATAACTCAGTTTCCTCCCACAGCCTAAAGATGTACCGGTTAGTAGATTAATTGGTCATTTGTAAATTGTCCTGCGATTAGGCTCGGATTAAATCAGGGGTTGATGGATGGCACAGTTTGAAGGGCCAGAAGGGCATATTCCACACTGTATCTCTAAATAAATAAATATGTTGAAATCTCATTAAATCATTTGAATGTGAAGCCTCTGTAATAGAACTCTGGCATTATTTAATAAGATGTTAATAAAGACTTCTCTACATTATTATATAGCTGACCTGCACCACAACATATTGAAATAAAGCAACTGGTATTTTAATGCTGACAATCATTTATCAGATTCATCAGATTGCTTTAAAAAAAAGGTTCTGACATAGTGGGTGTGAATCTTTCATCAAAACTCCAAAAAAAAAAGATATTGATGCAGGTGTTATGTTTTATAACTTCAAAACATTTAATTAATTCAAAGAAAGGCAAGAGTGTCCAGGAATGCAGGTTTAACTTTGTGTTGACTTTAAATGAGGCAAGCATGTACCAAATGGTAATGTGATGACGTGTGCAATTCACGTATTTTTACATATTAACCTGTAATAATTATTTAAACAAACAAGAATGCTTAATCAAATAAATATATATACACACACTGAAGTATTAAATACACAACAGCAAGGTTTAAAAACATGCATACAAGAATGATTAACAGTTGAAGTAGTGTATTGTTAAAACACAGCAAACCAATTAAGGAAAGTTAATGATTCTTTGTGTATAGTTGATTTGGTTCCAGATTTGTACACAAGTTAATTTCCAATGTTTTAACAGGCCAAAGGTGATAAGATTGATTGGGTAGAAGACCAAGTGTGGCGGATGGAAATTTACCTCTCCTTTGGAATTTTGGCTATTGGTGTGCTTTCATTGCTTGCTGTGACATCATTGCCTTCAGTGGCAAATTCTCTGAACTGGCGGGAGTTCAACTTCATTCAAGTAAGACAATTTGACATCTGTTTTTGTAACGAAGTTAGCATGTTTCTATAATACTTGATTATTTCTAGTGTGGATCTTTGGTGAGTACTGTAATGGATGTCAATATTAATTTAGATTTATGTGAAGTAACTGGGGTATGGGTATATTGTAAGTACTGACATTAAAACAAGTCTTTATTTGGGATGAGACCCTTCAGGACTGGAAAGTAAGGGGGGGAGAAGGCAGATTAAGAAGGAGGGGAGAAAGGAAGGTGTGCAAGCTGGGAGGTGATAGGTGCAAAGGGGCTGAAGAAGGGATCTGATAGGAGAGGAAAGTGGATTATGGGAGAAAAGAAAGGGGGTGGGTAACAGGGAGGTGGAGGCAGATGAGATGATGAGTGATAAGGGGAGCCAGAATGGAAGAAGGGAGAAGAGGGAAGGAGGAGAAATTAGAGAAATTGATGTTCATGCCATCAGGTTGGAGACTAGCCCAATGGAATATGAGTTGTTGCTCTCCAGGCCGAGGGTAGCTTCATGGTAGTGGTAAAGGAGGCAATGAACCAACCTGACAGCATGTATATGGGGAGCAGAATTAAAATGGTTGGCCACCAGCAAATCCTGCTTGTAGTAAACAGAACCAAGTTACTATACAAAGCAGTCCCCCAATCTACGTCACATCTCAGCAAAGTAGAGGAATCCGCAACTGGATTCAGTAAATGACTCTGATAGATTTGCAGGTGAAATGGTGCCTCACCTGGAGGGAGTTTGGGGCCCTGAATGATGGTGAGGAATGAGGTGAATAGGCAGGTGTAGCACTTGTGCCACTTGCAGGGGTAAGTGGCAGGAGGGAGATCAGTGGGAAGGGATGAATAGACGACTGAATCACAGAGAGAGGAATCCCTGCAGAAAGTGGAGAGTGGGGGAAAGGTAAAGGTGCGTATCCCAGTGAAGATGGGGGAAGTTGCAGAGAATGTTGTACTGGATGTGGAGGCTCATAGGGTGGTAGTCAGGAACAAGGGGAACTTTATCCCTGTTATGGAGGCAGTAAGATGGGCTGAGGAGGGATGTCCAGGAAATGGAGGAGATGCACTTGAGGAAGCATCAGTGGTAGAGGAAGGAAAACCTCATTCTTTGAGGATGGAGGATATTTCATACGTCCTGAATGGTAAACCTCATCATGAGAGCTCGTGGCAGAGACAGAGGAACTGAGTAGAGGGAATGGGTGGGAAGAGGTATAGTCCAGATGGTCATGAGAGTTAGTAGGTTTATAAAAGATATCAGTAGACAGTCTGTCTCCAGAGAGATTGAGAAAGGGGAGGGAGGTGTTAGAGATGGACCAAGATAGACAATAGGTGCAGAAGTAGACCATTCGGCCCCTCGAGTCTGCACCGCCATTCTGAGATCTTGGCTGATCATTCACTATCAATACCCAGTCCCTGCCTTGTCCCCATATCCCTTGATTCCCCTAACCATCAGGTATCTATCCAGCTCCTTCTTGAAAGCATCCAGAGAAATGGCCTCCACCGTCTTCCGAGGCAGTGCATTCCACACCTCCGCAACTCTCTGGGAAAAGAAGCTCTTCCTCAACTCTGTTTTAAATAACTGACCTCTTATTCTCAAATCCATGCCCTCTGGTACTGGACTCTCCCAACATCTGGAACATATTTCCTGCCTCAATCCTATCAAATCCTTTAATTATCTTAAACGTTTCAATCAGATCCCCTCTCAATCTCCTCAATTCCAGCGTGTACAAGCCCAATCTCTCCAATCTCTCTGCGTAAGACAGCCCTGCCATCCCAGGAATCAACCTAGTGAATCTACGCTGCACTTCCTCAATTACCAGAATGTCCTTCCTTAAACCTGGAGACCAAAACTGTACACAATATTCCAGGTGTGGTCTCACCAGGGCCCTGTACAAATGCAAAAGGACATCCTTGCTCTTGTACTCATTTCCCCTTGTAATAAAGGCCAACATTCCATTTGCCCTCTTCACTGCCTGTTGCACTTGCTCATTCGCCTTCATTGACTGGTGAACTAGGACTCCTAGGTCTCTTTGCATTTCTCCCTTACCTAACTCTACACTGTTCAGACAATACTCTGCCCTCTTGTTCCTGCTTCCAAAGTGGATAACTTCACATTTATTCACATTGAATGACATCTGCCAAGTATCTGCCCACTCACCCAGCCTATCCAAGTCTCCCTGTATTCTCCTAACGTCCTCTTCGCATGTCACACTGCCACCCAGTTTAGTATTGTCAGCAAACTTGCTGATATAGTTTTCAATGCCCTCATCTAAATCGTTGGCATAAAGCGTAAAGAGCTGTGGTCCCAATACAGAGCCCTGTGGTACCCCACTAGTCACCTCCAGCCAGTCCGAGAAACACCCATTCACTGCTACCCTTTGCTTTCTATCTGCCAACCAGTTTTCTATCCATGTTGAAACCCTGCCCCCAATGCCATGAGCTCTGATTTTACTCACCAATCTCCTATGTGGCACCTTATCGAATGCCTTCTGAAAATCTAGGTACACAACATCCACTGGCTTACCCTCGTCTAGCATCCTTGTTACACCCTCAAAAAACAACAGATTAGTCAAGCATGATTTGCCCTTGGTAAATCCATGCTGGCTCAGCCTAATCCTATTACTGCCATCAAGATGTGCCACTATTTTGTCCTTAATAATGGACTCAAGCATCTTCCCCACAACTGACGTTTTCTCCTTCCCTCCCTTCTTGAAAAGTGGGATAACATTAGCCACTCTCCAATCTTCAGGAACTGATCCTGAATCTAAGGAACATTGGAAAATGATTACCAATGCATCCGCAATTTCCTGAGCCAAAAAATCAACTGTTTAATCCTCTCCATTGATGCTGCTTAACGTGCTGTGTTCCTCCAGCATTTTGTGTGTATTACTTCGGACTTTTAGCATCTGCAGAATCTCTTCTGTTTCTGACTATCCCCAATCAACCACTGTCTTTCGAAAGGCTGTATATATTATCCCTCAGAATAACAAATCTTCATCAAATTGGTTAAGCAGTCTGTCACACTGAAGCATTCTCCAACATGAAATCATGAAGTATAATTTTTTTTATATTAAGATTCCAAAGAGATTTTAACTACATTAGGGAGAGAAAAGAGCCGAAGATCAAAATGGACATCTTTGGAGCCGCAGGAGATGGGCGAAGTCCTGATTTTTCTCCTCCATTTTTATTATGGAGAGAGACAAGAAGATTTTGAACCTTGAGATGGTTAATGGGGAGATCTTGGGAATAGTCTGCATTACAGCAGATAAGGTATTGTATATTTTAAAATATGAAGGTTGATCCCAAGATCTGATCAGGTACATCCAAGAACACAGTGGGAAGCTGGAGCAGAAATGATGAGAGCTCTGGCTGAGATTTTATTAGCAACAGGTGAACTGCCAGAAGACTGAAGAGTGATTGATATTGTGCAGTTGTTTAAGGGTAAATACAAACCTGATAAACTACAGTAAGCCTAGCATCGGTGGAAGGTACGTCTCTGGGAATTCACCTTAGCAAATCAACAACGGATTGTTATTTTCTTAGTATTTTAGATAGGGCTACATCAGGGATGCGGAAAAAGAGTTAGCTTTCAATAAGGATGGCAATCAAGATTTTAAAGGCAGAGCTTTGTGGCAGTTTGAGTTGAGTGACCAGTTAGCAAGAGGGATTAATTAAAAAAAAAACCGATAAAATAGCACAGCTTCAAATGGAGTGCGTCAGTGTTTAGAGTGGCTTTGGCTTATCGGGCTTAGATGACGGAAAGTATTTGGTAGGTTTCTCACATTGTGTTCTTATTTGTACACTCTCTGTTAGGGTACAGTAGTGTCATGAGAATGGCCCCGGGGCAGTGTCCTACACTGTGTGTGGGATGTGGAAGTCTGCGAGTGCAGTGAGCTGTAGCCCCATGATCTTTGACTCACATGAGAAGGAGAAGGTGATAGACAGGAGCTACAGAAAGGTGGTCACTCCTAGATTGCAGGAGACAGGTAGCTGGGTTATTGTCAGGAGGAGAGCAAATACACAGCCGGTGCAGAGTACACCTGTGGCCATTCCCCTCAATAATAAGTATACAACTTTAGATATCATTGAGGGGGACAAGCTACTGGGGGGGAGGCACAGTGCTCTTCTGAGCCACAGCACCAGATTCAGTACAGAGGCACGAAGAGGTGAAGAGGACTGCAGTGTTGATAGAAGATTTTGGGAACAGAGATGAGATTTTGTGGGTGCAATAGAGACACCTCAATGGTATGTTGCCTCACTATACCAGGGTCAGAGATGCCTCTGATAATGAAGTAGGTTTTCAAAGCTTGCAGAGAGATTTAGGCCAGTTAGAAGAGTGGGCTGAATGATGGCAGATGGAATTTAATGCTGATAAGTGTGAGGTGCTACATTTTGGTAGGAATAATCCAAATAGGACATACATGGTAAATGGTAGGGCATTGAAGAATGCAGTAGAACAGAGTGATCTAGGAATAATGGTGCATAGTTCCCTGAAGGTGGAATCTCCTGTGGATAGGGTGGTGAAGAAAGCTTTTGGTATATTGGCCTTTATAAATCAGATGATTGAGTATAGGAGTTGGGATGTAATGTTAAAATTGTACAAGGCATTGGTAAGGCCAAATTTGAAGTATTCTGTACAGTTCTGGTCACCGAATTATAGCAAAGATATCAACAAAATAGAGAGTACAGAGGAGATTTACTAGAATGTTAGCTGGGTTTCAGCACCTAAGTTACAGGGAAAGGCTGAACAAGTTAGGTCTTTATTCTTTGGAGCGTAGAAAATTGAGGGGGGACTTGATAGAGGTATTTAAAATTATGAGGGGGATAGATTGAGTTGGCTTTTTCCATTGAGAGTAGGGGAGATTCAAACAAGAGGACATGAGTTGAGAGTTAGGGGGCAAAAGTTTAAGGGTAACATGAGGAGGAATTTCTTTACTCAGAGAGTGGTAGAGCTGTGTGGAATGAGCTTCCAGTAGAAGTGGTAGAGGCAAGTTCGGTATTGTCATTTAAAGTGAAGGTGGATAGGTATATGGACAGGAAAGGAATGGAGGGTTATGGGCTGAGTGAGGCCCAGTGGGATTAGGTGAGTGTAAGCATCGGCACGGACTAGAAGGGCCGAGATGACCTGTTTCCATGCTGTAATTGTTATATGCTTATATATATGGATCAGGTCCACGACACTCTGAAGGGCAAGGGTGAGGAGCTGGAAGTCTTGGTACATATTGACACCAATGACTTAGGTAGACAAGGTGACGAGTACCTGATGAGATTTTAAGGAGTAGGTAGCAAGCTAAGAAATGGGACCTCCCAGGATATTAATCTCTGGATAGCTGCCTGCGCTAGTGCCAGTGATGGTAAGAAAATTATGACTTGAGAGGTGAATGCACTGCTGAGGAGGGGGAAGCTAGATAAATGCAAGTTCATACTGGTTTGCCAAAGATAAGTAATCAATAGACGCCACACTTGTCAATATTTAGCATCCCAAAGGGAAAACTGACAGGATTCCTGCGTGTAGACTGATCACAAGGTGATCTATCTGACATCAGAAGTCTATTAGTACTAAAACATAGACACAAAAGGTACTGCAGCTGCTGGAAGTCTAGAATAATACACACAATGTTCTGGAAGAACTCAGCAGATCAGGCAGCATCTACGGCTGGCAATAACAGTCAATGTTTCGGGCTGACACCCTTTATAAGGATTAGAAAGGAAAGAGGAAGAATTCAGAATAAAGTGGGGGAGGGAGAAAATAGGAGGGTGTGCGACTTAAGAGCTAGAAAGTTGAATGAAAGAGATAAAGGGCTGAGAAGGGCAATTTGATAGAGGACAGAGAAGCATGAAAGAAAGGAAAGAGGGAGAAGTATTAGATGGAGGTGATAGGGCTGGTAAGAAGAGGTGAGAGGGGGAAACAAGAATGGGGAATGGTGAAGGAAAGGGGACACACTTACTGAAAGCTTGAGAAGTCGAAGGTGATCCTGTTAAGTTGGAGCCTACCCGGACAGAAAATAGGGGATCCCATGCATGGATGCTGCCTGACCAGTTGAGCTCCTCTACCACTGTGTGTATCGGTCCATCAGTACCACTGGCCAGGAAAACGATAAGGATACTAAAATTATATATTGGTATATTTTAAAATACAATTTAACAATGGTTTGGATCAACAGTTTGTTTCATTATTGCAATTTTTAAGAATGGCAATTCACAATGTAAATTTAGAACTTTCATTCATCACTATGAAGATACAAACTATTTAAATATAAACATGTTCACCCGTTCTTATTATTACTACAAAAGTAAATTGAAAATTATGGATTAGAATGGTAGGAAAACAACTTTCATTTTTTTATTTCTGATAGTTTTGTGTAAAATCTCATTAATGATGTACATTATTCATGTGGATTCCGTAAGAAATATTTAATCTGTACACAATTATGAAATGTTTTCTTTTTCCAGTCCAGACTTGGATTTGTTGCTCTGGTGATCAGCACGCTACACGTTCTAACTTATGGATGGGGTAAAGCCTTTGACTCTAGCCAGTACAAGTTCTACCTACCACCTACATTTGCAATTACTCTCATTGTGCCTTGTATCGTCCTTCTAGCCAAAGTGTACCTTCTCCTTCCTTGTGTGAATCGTAGGCTGATCCAGATCAGGCGAGGCTGGGAAGCCAATCACCATGTGAGGTTCTGTGAGCTTAGTGAAGCAAGCCGTTTATCAGATTTCACTGTGGAGAACACCAGCATGGTTTGATTTCTACCTTCAAAAGTACCTCATTATGTTCTATAGTTTTTTTAATATATACAGTATGTAAAAAAAAATAGACAATAGACAATAGGTGCAGAAGTAGACCATTCGGCCCTTCGAGTCTGCACCGCCATTCTGAGATCATGGCTGATCATTCACTATCAATACCCAGTCCCTGCCTTGTCCCCATATCCCTTGATTCCCCTATCCATCAGATATCTATCCAGCTCCTTCTTGAAAGCATCCAGAGAATTGGCCTCCACCGTCCTCCGAGGCAGTGCATTCCACACCTCCACAACTCTCTGGGAGAAGAAGCTCTTCCTCAACTCTGTTTTAAATAACTGACCTCTTATTCTCAGTCCATGCCCTCTGGTACTGGACTCTCTCAACATCTGGAACATATTTCCTGCCTCAATCCTATCAAATCCTTTAATTATCTTAAACGTTTCAATCAGATCCCCTCTCAATCTCCTCAATTCCAGCATGTACAAGCCCAATCTCTCCAATCTCTCTGCGTAAGACAGCCCTGCCATCCCAGGAATCAACCTAGTGAATCTACACTGCACTTACTCAATTGCCAGAATGTCCTTCCTTAAACCTGGAGACCAAAACTGTACACAATATTCCAGGTGTGGTCTCACCAGGGCCCTGTACAAATGCAAAAGAACATCCTTGCTCTTGTATTCAATTCCCCTTGTAACAAAGGACAACATTCCATTTGCCCTCTTCACTGCCTGTTGCACTTGCTCATTCACCTTCATTGACTGGTGAACTAGGACTCCTAGATCTCTTTGCATTTCTCCCTTACCTAACTCGACACCGTTCAGACAATACTCTGCCCTCTTGTTCCAGCTTCCAAAGTGGATAACTTCACATTTATTCACATTGAATGACATCTGCCGAGTATCTGCCCACTCACTCAGCCTATCCAAGTCTCCCTGTATTCTCCTAACGTCCTCTTCGCATGTCACACTGCCACCCAGTTTAGTATCGTCAGCAAACTTGCTGATATAGTTTTCAATGCCCTCATCTAAATCATTGACATAAATCGTAAAGAGCTGTGGTCCCAATACAGAGCCCTGTGGTACCCCACTAGTCACCTCCAGCCAGTCCGAGAAACACCCATTCACTGCTACCCTTTGCTTTCTATCTGCCAACCAGTTTTCTATCCATGTTGAAACCCTGCCCCCAATGCCATGAGCTCTGATTTCACTCACCAATCTCCTATGTGGCACCTTATCGAATGCCTTCTGAAAATCTAGGTACACAACATCTACTGGCTTATCCTCATCTAACATCCTTGTTACACCCTCAAAAAACTCCAACAGATTAGTCAAGCATGATTTGCCCTTGGTAAATCCATGCTGGCTCGGCCTAATCCTATTTCTGCCTCTAGATGTGCCACTATTTCGTCCTTAATAATGGACTCAAGCATCTTCCCCACGACTGACGTTAGGCTAACAGGGCGATAGTTCTCCATTTTCTCCTTCCCTCCCTTCTTGAAAAGTGGGACATTAGCCACTCTCCAATCTTCAGGAACTGATCCTGAATCTAAGGAACATTGGAAAATGATTACCAATGCATCCGCAATTTCCTGAGCCACCTCTTTTAGAACCCTCGGATGCAGACCATCTGGACCCGGGGATTTATTAGCCTTCAGTCCTACCAGTCTACTCATCACAGTTTCTTTCCTAATGTCAATCTGTCTCAATTCCTCTGATATCTTATGACCCTGGCCCATCCATACATCTGGGAGATTGCTTGTGTCCTCCCTGGTGAAGACAGATCTAAAGTATGCATTAAATTCTGTTGCCATTTCCCTGTTTCCCATAACAATTTCTCCCAATTCATTCTTCAAGGGGCCAACATTGTTCTTAACTATCTTCTTTCTCTTCACATAGCTAAAAAAGCTTTTGCTATCCCCTTTTATATTCCTGGCTAGACTGAGCTCATGCCTGATTTTTTCTCTCCGTATTGCTTTTTTAGTTAAGATCTGCTGTTCCTTAAAACTTTCCCAATCATCTGTATTCCCACTCATCTTAGCCCTGTCATACTTCTTTTTCTTTAATGCTATACAATCTCTGACTTCCTTTGTCAACCACTGTGGCCCCTTCCCCCTCTTTGAATCCTTCCTTCTCATTGGAATGAACTGCATTTGCATCTTTTGTATTATGCCCAAGAATATCTGCCACTGCTGATCCACTGTCTTTCCTGCCAGGGCATCTGCCCATTTAACTTTGGCCAGCTCATCCCTCATGGCTCCATAGTCTCCTTTATTTAATTGCAACACTGACACCTCTGATCTGCCCCTATCCCTCTCAAATTGTAGATAAAAACTTATCATGTTATGATCACTACTTCCTAATGGCTCCTTTACTTCAAGATCACTTATCAATTCCTGTTCATTACACATCACCAGGTCCAAAATAGCCTCGTTCCTGGTTGGCTCAAGCACAAGCTGTTCCAAAAATACATCCCTTAGACACTCCACAAACTCCCTATCCTGGGGTCCAGCACCTACCTGATTCTCCCAGTCCACCTGCATGTTGAAATCTCCCATAACGACTGCATTACCTTTAGCACATGCCAATGTTAACTCCCTAATCAACTTGTACCCAATATCCACGCTACTGTTTGGGGGCCTGTACACAACACCCATTAGGGTCTTTTTACCCTTACTGTTCCTCAGCTCAATCCACACAGACTCTACTTCCCCTGTTCCCAAGTCACCTCTTGCTAAGGACTGAATCTCATTCCTCACCAACAGGGCCACCCCACCCCCTCTTCCCATATTTCTGTCTCTACGATAGCACGTATACCCTGGTACACTCAATTCCCAGGCCTGATCCCCTTGCAGCCATGTCTCCGTTATCCCAACAATATCGTAGTTCCCCATTTTCATCTGAGCTTCAAGCTCATCTGTCTTATTTCTGACACTACGCGCATTCAAGTATAGAATTCTTAGCCCATTCCTCCTCTCTTTGCTTAAAACACTGTCTACTGTACCTAACCCAGCTCCTTGAACTTCCATCGGGCAAATTGCACCCTGAATTTTGATGACCTTCTCAAGATCACCCAAACCTTGTACACATTTAACCCCATGCACCTTCTGACCAACCCTCTGGATCTGGATCCCTGCCCCCTGCACATCTAGTTTAAACCCCCCCGAGCAGCACTGGCAAATACTCCTGCAAGAATGTTAGTACCCCTCCGGTTCAGATGTAGACCATCCCTTCGAAACAGATCCCAATGTCCCTGGAACAAAGACCAATTATCCAAAAACCTGAACCCTTCCTTCCTGCACCATGCTCTCAGCCTCGTATTAATGTGCATAATCATTCTATTCTTCACCTCACTCGCACGTGGCACAGGTAGCAATCCCGAGATTGTCACCCTGGAGGTCCTGCCTTTCAGTTTCACTCCTAACTCCCTGAACTCTCTAAGCAGGACCCCCTCACTCACCTTACCTACATCATTGGTCCCTACATGGACCACTACATCTGGGTTCATGCCCTCACTCTCAAGAATAGCCTGCACCCGATCTGAGATGTCCCGGACCCTGGCACCAGGGAGGCAACATACCATCCGAGACTCCCGATCTGCCCCACAAAATCTCCTATCTGCCCCCCTAACTATAGAGTCCCCTAAAACTATCGCTCTCTTCTCTTCCCTCCTCCCCTTTCTAGTTGAGGGTTCAACTTCTGTGCCAACTCATTCCTGGTAGGTCATCCCCATCCCCATCAACAGTATCCAGTACGGTATACTTATTGTTGATGGGAATGGCCGCAGGGGTGCTCTGCTCTCTCTGCCTGCTCCCCCTGCCTCTCTGGACCGTCACCCATCTGCCTACTTCTTGGTTTTTTGGTGTGACTACCTCCTGATAACTCCCATCTATCTCTGCCTCCACCTCCCGAATGATCCGTAGTTCATCCAGCTCCTGCTCCAACTCCCTAACTCGGTCTGATAGGAGCTGCAGCTGGACGCACCTTTTGCAGGTGTGGTCATCAGGGACAACTGTGTTGACCCTGACCTCCCACATACTGCATACGGAGCACACCACTGCTCTGACTGTCTCCCCCATACCTGAACTGGATTAATAGAATAAGTCTAAAAAGCACCTAGCGACCTTACCTTCTTCCCCTCAGCGAGCAATCACACAAGCTTACTGAAGTCCCCTTACGCCCACTTAGCCAAAGCCCAGGACTCTGCTTCCACGGACTCCGCTGCCCGCTCTGAAAAGAAGTCCTGCCTTTTGTCAAATTACTGTTCAAGATTAGTTATTCCTTTACCTACAACTGATTTTTGCAGATGCTTTGTACAGATGCCAAGACTGTGCAGTTAAGATAAGAACATTTTAATAGGGCAAATTTAGAATATAATAGTTATGGACTTTAAACAAACACTAGAGCTTCTATGTTTAGAGTGACATGTTATGGTCATAGAACACTTTAGCATAACATTGATTGCATTGGTGTATCCTTAACTAATTATGGAGCAAGGTTACTTAGGAAAAAGAGCTGGTGTGTCTATTGACTTAAGCAAAAATAATCCTGAATATTAATAAATTAGTAAGGTTATCCTACAGGTAGAGAAGAAATAATTCCACACCCTAGGCACTCACTCCCTCTGCATCCTTACCAATTATGTTCCCACAAGTTCACACTGACTTGAAGTGGCAATTAATTGCTGTAGCCATTTACTATGATCTGACTGGACCATAAGATATTACCCAACATTGGCTTTTACTATACAAGAGCATTTGAACATGCATTATATAACCTTGCAACAAACTAATTCATAATTTTCTGGAGTTAAAACGGGCCATAACTTCTCAGCATACTTGCAATTCAGAGAATATTTTAATTAAAAATGCCAGAAGTGCTAGATGCATTCTAGTTAACATGAGGTGCAAGTTTAGAACTTGATTTTTCCTAACCTATTCCCTAGAATATTATTCCTGTAGAGCAAAATAAAATCAAGTATTGTTCCAGTTATCAATAGGATTGATTGCAAATAAACATGACAGAAAATACATGGATTATGTTTCAAAATCTATACCATGCTAAAATAAACATCCAGACCTACAACTTAAGCTTTTGTAGACTGTGCAGTGTATTGTTTCTTTTAAACCACAATTATAAGCATTAAAATGTGTGGTATTTGTGTCCATTTTGTCTCTTCAACAAGTATTTAATTTCCAGGTTTTTGTTTAACTAATTTGGTGAAAAACTGTCCTGGATTTTATTTATTGAGATCATAGACCTATGAGCCATTCTGTCTAGCAATCCCCCAATTTAACCCTAGTCTAAGCACAGGACAATTTACAATTAGCCTACCAACCGGACTGTGAGAGGAAGCCCACAATCACAGGAAGACTATACAAACTGCTTACAGGTAGTGGTTGGAATTGAACCCAGTTCGCTTGTACTGTGAGCGTTGAGTTAACCACAGTGCTACCATGCCATCCACAATTATCACAATATTCAGCATAAATAGTCACAGAATGAAATGGGGAGAGCAAGACCATGTTACTAGTCATTTACCTCTCTATATTGTGACTATTACTGCTCAACTTCAGTATGCAATTGGTAGAGGGGTCAACTTCTCCCCCTACTGGGGTTTAAAAATACTAATTAGAGGGCAAGGGGTGATGGTTAACCTAGGGATAACTGCATCCCTCATTACTTAGTGATAGGGTCGAACTTAAGGGTTTTTTTTCCAATATTCCCATGTCATAGTTCTCATTTTATGATGAGACATCCATTCAACACATGATAATTTGGCAGGTTTTTTTTCCCCACACAAATTCTAGCCTAGAGGTTCTTGCTCACTGTAGAATTATCTCAAGTCAAAATGTCCTTGTTGAAGGCAGGAAGTTTTCTGAAGCCTCAAATATTTAAATGAGCTGAAACACACAAGATTGCAATAACTACTGCAACCCATTTTTAGATGTAATATTTAGTATCAGTTGATTTTATTGCTGGGTGGGATTCCTGTTTACATTTTTAAACTGTTTAAGAATTTGTACTGCAAATTAAGACAGTGGATTTTTAAAATCTGTTTTTCAAGTCCAATAATGTCTGTCCAATTAAAATAATTCTGTTCTATATTTGTTTTCTATTTCAAGTATTTAAACTGAATGTCAAATGATTTGTCAAGCTCAAATTAAAATCCAACCTCACTTGCTCACTCATCCACTAAGTCATTTGTGTTTTTTTAAACAATTTGCTACCATTATTTGTATTAAATAATAGGCTTCAAATGGTACAATGTCATACACAAAGTATTTTGAAGTTAAACAGCAAAAAGTATGTTCAGACAAAAATCAAGCATCAAGTGGGGGAGGGTGGGGAGGGGGGAAGTTCCCAACTTTTTTTTAGAACTCCATGCACCAATACCACTAATTAAGTTTACCAGTTTGGGAACCTGATTTATTCCAATACTATTTTATTCTCCCCAGATTATCAAACTCACCCCAGATTTTAACATTCACTTATAGATTAGCTTTGTCACCTGTAAAGCTCAACAAACAGACCGTGAAATGCATTGCACATCCTGGGTTCAGCTTGCAAGCGTCACCATGCTTTTTTGCAAACACAGCAAGACCACACCTTGCTAACCTGCATATCTTTGGAATGCGGGAGAAGTCTGAGCAGCTGGACAAAACCCAAGGGTCAGGCAAGAACAGAAACTCCTTGAACAGCAGCAGGAATTGAACCTTGATTGCTAACACCGTAAAGCGTTTGGCTACTGCGCGGCCCACTTGGTTAGATCAGTTAACAGTGGCCAATTAACCTATCAACACACACGTCTTTGGAACATAGAAGAAACCAGAGCACAAAGACAAGCCATATGACCACAAGGAAAACCTGCATATCCGGTACAGCATTGGAGGTTAGCATTGAACTATGGGGTTACTGGAACTATCGGACAGGAACCTGACAATATATCCTTTGTTGTGTGCCGTGTTGTATTACGTAGGCAATCACAATCTTTTCATGACTATGACTGTACTTGGCAAATTTTTATACAGAACTGGTTTGCTATTGTCATTGTCTTTACAACATGGTGAAAAAATGCTATAGAAAATGTCAATTTCTCTGCATTAGAATAGCCAATTCATTGCATGTTATCAGTAATTTACTGTAATTCTCAACCTAATGATTTTACATGAGAAAAACAACCACAAATGTGCTTATTTAAAACAATGTTAACAATTTAGTATCTATGTGCAGTAAGTTTTACTTTGGTTCAGCTATTTAAGTTTATCCTACGCTTCTCCATGAAAATCTGCTCATTCCCTCTCAATACTGGGCTACGAACAAATGTTGAAAACCTGTTGAAGATCTTTCTGAATCTCTCAACTTTGCTATTACTGGCTGGTTTTATGCAGCATCCTCTCATTATATACAAAAACTGTAACAAACTGTCAGGAGAATAAGAGGTCAGTTATTTAAAACAGAGTTGAGGAAAAATTTCTTCTCCCAGAGAGTTTTGGAGGTGTGGAATGCACTGCCTCGGAAGACGGTGGAGGCCAATTCTCTGGATGCTTTCAAGAAGGAGCTAGATAGATATCTGATGGATAGGGGAATCAAGGGATATGGGGACAAGGCAGGGACTGGGTATTGATAGTGAATGATCAGCCATGATCTTAAAATGGCGGTGCAGACTCGAGGGGCTGAATGGTCTACTTCTGCACCTATTGTCTATTGACTGCAGAAAAGGCTCTAATCCAGGGATTCCTAACCTGGGGTCAATGAACCCCCAAGTTAATGGCAAGTCTGCATGGCAGAAAAAAGATTAGAAACTCCTGCTCTTGCCTCTACCATCACCGCAGGACTCATATGTGTCCATGACAGAGAAGTGAGCAAAAGAATCATTGCAGGCACTACTCGCCTAGTAAATAGTCTTTTCCAAAAGCTCACTTTTGGAAAGCGCTATAGCATTATTAAAACAAAAACTTAATGCCACCGCCACCTTATAAGTTTCTTCCCCCAAGTTCAAGACACTCACAAAATGCTGGAAGAACTCAGCGGGCTGGGCAGCATCTACAGAAATGAGCGAGCAGTTCACATTTCAGGCCATATATGCTACCTGGCTTGCAGAGTTTCTTCGGAATTTTGTGTGCGTTGCTTTGGATTTCCAGCATCTGCTGATATTCTTGTGTTGGCAGTTAATCTGATTCACCATTCTAGAGAGCCCCCCCCCCCCCCCACTCTATTAGCCTCAGTCACTGCACCGCGACCACTTGAAGCCACTTCTTATGCTGTTTACATTATGAAGAGATACAGGGAGAAGGCAGGAGATTGGAGCTGAGGGGAAAAATGGATCAGCCATGATGAAATGGCACAGCAAACTCAATAGGCCAAATAGGCTAATTCTGCTCGTGTGTCTTATGGTCTTAAATGCATGCTACTATTTATGTACTTTTTAATTCCATATCAGTACTTTAACTTTTTATAATACTTTATTTTTAATATTTGAATTTTGTTGCACCACAGCAAATTCCTAATACAGCTACATAAATGGTGAATAAAGTTGATCTTTACAAAAGTGTACATAACTGCTCAATTGGTAAAAATAGTGAAATAATACAAATAAACCAGACAAATTAAAATGCATGTTTTCACAAATAATATTTAAACAGGAAAGAAAAAAATTCTTTTATGTGTACAATCCTCTCAACACATTCATAGAATGTCATATTTCTGGTTATTTAATCTTATTATTGTCACCAGTTCATTACAGGATTCTTTTTGAAAGTTTCATAATCTTCTTTCTTAAAAAAAGCCATTTCAGTTTCTTGAGCTGCAAAACAAAAAATAAAAATAAAATGCTGTACAAACCACTTCCATTCAAAATAAAACCATTCAGAAGTCATTTTGTGACTTTAACAGGAGGAACATGGCAGATGTTCCACACCAGACTGGCAAGCATCTTGAATCTGGTTTTAAAACATCTGTCAATGAATGATTTTTCATCAAAATCCTAGTTGAAGGATTATTCAACTAAAGTAGGGTTTCCCAACCTGGGTTCACTGATCCCTCAATTAATGCCAGGGGTCCATGGCATAGAAAAGGTTGGAAATCCCTGCACTAATGTGTTACCAGTTCCTCCCCGCACAGCTGCTGCCTGATCACAACTTCTAAGATGCTTTTATTTCAGATTTCCAATCTTAAAACACAAAGTTTGCAGATGCTGGAAATCCAGAGCAATACAAACAAAATACTGGAGGAATTCAGCAGATCGGGCATCATCTATGGACATTATAATAAACAGTCGATGGTTCAGGCTGAGAAACCTCTTAAGGACTAAGGGGGAAGATGGGTGGGCAGAAGGATACTAGATGGAAAGTGATAGGTGAAGCCAGGTGGGAAAGGTCAAGGGCTAAAGAAAAAATAATCAGAGAGTGAGCCAGTGTTTTGCTCTCTTAGACAGTCCCTTGGGAGTAATGTAGTCTTGCCTCCAGACTAGTACAGAGGAAGAACAACCCCCATATGAAAAAACCCAAGTGGTGTATAAGAGTACCCCACATTATTAAAGGATCTTGGTCAAGTAACATGGAGGTCCAAGATAACAAAGATCAGGCATGAATGCACAGGCATCTACACTCACATCTATGGATTCTAAACATATCTTAATTGTCTTTGAGCACCCAGGTACATGATCCTGCCCACATTTTTGCTCAGACCCCTACCTTGCTACCCTGCGAGTGTCCAGCTCCTTCTCGGGCTCCCAACCCCTTCCCACTCCACTGTGCATGCAGGAAAACAGTGAATGCAGAATATAGATTAACAGAAGATATTTGATAAGGGTTGGCATCAAAGGTTATTGAAGACAAATCAATTTCACTGTGTAGAAAGTTATGCTGATGTGAGCATAAGACTGGTTCACAGTAAACAGCAGGCAGAAGTGGGTCTTTTCCTGGTTGGAAACAGGTAATGTGTGGCAAGTTACACAAGTTACAGCACAGGGGCATCAATGAAATCAAAGAAGATACAAAGCATACTGCTAAATTTGTAGATAGCATAAAGTGTAGGTATGCAAGTTGTGAAGAGGTCACAAGG
This sequence comes from Hypanus sabinus, assembly GCF_030144855.1. Lineage (NCBI taxonomy): Eukaryota > Metazoa > Chordata > Chondrichthyes > Myliobatiformes > Dasyatidae > Hypanus > Hypanus sabinus. Next base: position 7,798,410 of record NC_082709.1, read on the forward strand.
ACACTACAAAGACAATGTACTGAATGGTGGAATATGTGAGAAGTTATAAAATTGTTCATTTCCACAAGAAAGAAAATGTTATCTAAATAGAGGCTGCAGTCCTGTGAAGTAGACAAAAAGGCATGGACTGAAGAATTTATAGATTCGGCAACGCAGGAAAGCTATTACTTACCCATAAGCGGAATTCAATGCAAAGATGGAGAAGTGGTGCATTAGTTGTCAAGATCACACTGGAGAGCTGTACACTATTGGCCTTTCTTAAGGAAACAGCTCAGGAAAGGTTTATGTGACTGATACCCAAAATGGGTAGGTTGCCTTGTGAAAGAAAGGTTGGACAGGCTGAGCTTATAATCCACCAGAGTTAAGGACACAAGGTATCTGAAGGGCTTGTCGAGCTGCATGCAGAGAGGATGTCTTATCTTGTGGGAACTATGGGTTGAGTGTTTACAAATAGGATGGGGGAAAAGATATCAAAAAACATGCAAATGCTGGAAATCTAAAATAAAATCAGAAAATATTCAGCAATTCAAGTCAGAACTGTAGGAAGAGAAATAGAACTAATGTTTCAGATCCAAAACATGTGGTAGAGGTTTGTCCATTTAAGACAGACGCAAGTCAATTTTCTTTGAAGGAATCAGTGTTTGGAAAGTCCTTTCACAAGGGTCAGAGGGCAGCACAGTAGCATAGTGGTTGGCACAATGCTTTACAGTACCGGTGACCAGGGTTCAATTCCCACCACTGCCTGTGAGGAGCTTGTATGTTCTCCCCATGCCACGTTGGTTTCCTCCGAGTGATCTGGTTTCCTCCCACAATCCAAAGACGTATCAGTTGGTAGGTTAGTTGGTCATTGTAAATTGCCTCATGATTAGGCGAGGGTTAAATCTGGTGTTACTGGATGGCACTGCCCCAATGGCTGCAAGAGGCGTTTCTGTGCTGCATCTCAATCAATAAATAAAGGTAGATTTTTTTTAAATTTGGAAAAAAAAATTATAAAAAAACATGAATGACTTGGTGGATGAGTGAGCAAGTAAGGTTGGGTTTTTAAATTGGAATTTAGAAGAATGAGAGATGAATAAAATGTGAGGGGCAAAAAGAATGTGAATGCAGTCTTTTTACTCCAGGGTTGGGGAAATCAGGAACAAGTAGGTCTATTAAGAGGGGAGAGATTTAATAGGAATTAAAAGGGAATTCTTCCACCCAGAAAGTGGACCACTTTTACAATGAACTGCCAGTGCAAGTGGTAGTGGCAGGTACAACACTTTAAAAAACTGGACTGCGTTGAGCACCAGAGGTGTATCTTAAATTGTTTGACAGGAGACAGAAAAAGAGAGAATTGATTTTAAAACCAAGATATGGTTGAATCATATGTAAACAAAAATTATTATGAATATTTACATATAATACGTAATGTTAAAATTGTACAAGGCATTGGTAAGGCCAAATTTGGAATATTGTGTACAGTTCTGGTCACCGAATTATAGGAAAGATATCAATAAATTAGAGAGAGTGCAGGGACGATTTACTAGGATGTTACCTGGGTTTTCAGCACTTAAGTTACAGAGAAAGGTTGAACAAGTTAGGTCTCTATTCATTGGAGCGTAGAAAGTTGATGGGGGGATTTGATCGAGGTATTTAAAATTTTGAGAGGGATAGATAGAGTTGACATGAATAGGCTGTTTCCATTGAGAGTAGGGGAGATTCAAACGAGAGGACATGATTTGAGAGTTAGGGGACTTTTCTCCTTGGGAGCAATGGAGGATGAGAGGTGACCTGATAAAGGTGTACAAGATGATGAGAGGCATTGATCGTGTGGATAGTCAGAGAATTTTCCCCAGGGCTAGTACAACAGGGCATAATTTTAAGGTGCTTGGAAGTGGTGTTTTTTTTTTTTTACACAGTGATGAGTGTGTGGAATGGGCTGCCGGCGGCGGTGGTGGAGGCAGAAACGATAGGGTCTTTTAAGAGACTCCTGGATGGCTACATGGAGCTTAGAAAAATAGAGGGCTATGGGTAAAGCCTAGGTAGTTCTAAGGTAGGGTCATGTTTGGCGCAGCTTTGTCTGCCAAAGGGCCTGTATTGTGCTGTATGTTTTCTATGTTTCTATATATATATACAGATGCTTTAAAAATGGTAATAGTATATTACTGATAGGATTCACAGTGCCTAATTTTGTGTTAGTAAGCAGGTGAGGATGCATGATGATTTCTCAGTGTGGACAGGTGAAATGACAGCTGGATTATTAGCTTTGCAGTAGGTGGAGGAAGTGAGACCAATGAGAGTTGTAATATAGTCTGATTCAAGCACAACAATCAGGAGTCTAAAAGACTTACATTCAGAGGCAAGACAAAACGTTATGTGAGATAATACAAATCTTATTTAAACTGAAAACAATGGGATTCTGCCTATGTTTTATGTGGATTCCAGCACATGTTGGTATTTGAGTGAATGGGCAAGTGGATAAATTAGCAAAGAAACTAGATGACAAGTGGATATTCGAATAAATTACAGTAAAGGAGAAATGAAATACATTAAGTGAAATCAAAAAATGTGAAGAAAACAGGGATGAAGGGAGAACAGGAAGACATCTTTATCATATCCAGAAAGAAGTGGGATGATCAAGGAATGCAGTAAAGAGCAAGGAGGAGGAAATAATATCGGGATTGAAGTTTGGGCACTCAGGGTTAAATAATATTGTTTTTAATGAAGACACAAAATAGGAGGTGTGAGTATTGTAATCAGCAAGAAAGTGTTCAGCATAGACTGGCGAGGTGTCCAAGATATAATCAAGAGAGGGGATGGCTGGTTTTAGAGTTATCACAGAATAAAATACAAATTAACATTAACAATATTTTCAGAAAAGGATCACAGAACTATTGCTTTAAATATATAGTACAGTTCCTTAATATTGCACATTTTTTAAAAATAGAATTTGGTACAATATATAGGACTTAAATATCCTGACCCACACTGCAGTTTTGAAGGTGGCAGTAATGCACCTTAGAGCTGTTTGTCAACTTCAGGAGGAAGAGGATTGGACAGATGCATGAACAGGAAAGATTTTTGGAATATAGGGCAAACATGGTCAAAGGGCACTAGCTCAGATGGGCATCTTGCTCAGCATGTACTAGTTGGGGTGATGAGCCCATTTCTGTTCAGAATTGACAGGTAACTGTAGGCAAACTGCAATACAAAGCCAAAGTTACAATCAGGTCAGCTATAATTGTATTAAATGGTAGAAGAGGATTGTGATATTTATTTTTTTCTGTATGTAATAGGTATATGGACAGGAAAGGAATGGAGGGTTATGGTCTAAGTGCAGGTAGGTGGGACTAGGTGAGAGAAAGTGTTCGGCACAGACTAGAAGGGCCGAGATGGCCTGTTTCCCTGCTGTAATTGTTAGATGTACTTAGTGGTTCCACTTTTGGCTCAGTTAGATTATCACAATTTGTAGTTCTGGATATTGTATGGAAAACATTTTTAAAAAATGTTGAATCCCCATAACTGAGACTGCAAGTCATGCTGCTCCAGCATAATCAGGCCCAACATATTCCTATATAGCTTTGCCCAAATAACACAATTTGTAAACAAAAAGAAACGTTGGTAAACAATTTTCTTCACTGAAGTTCTCAATGCCTACTTTTTAAATCTCACTATATGGTCCAGATGAGATTTTACAGGTTGAGTACCCCTTATCCGAAATACTTAGGTCAGAAGTGTTTCAGACTTTAGAATATACTGTATAATGAGATAGCTTGTGATCACCATCATTTCCATCTCTGAATTTATGTGCTCCTGGTAAGCAGTCTTTGTCTTATGACACACGTTCATGACACACGTGTACTTAACAGTAAAAAATTATAACATACCATCAACATAATGAAAATATAGAGTGCGCAGGACAACAAAAGCAGCACAGCAGCATCAGGAGAAAACCTGAATCAGTTGTTGAACAACGGCAGGCTTTCAGTCTCCATCTACAATGCTGTGTTTTGGAAAAAACATTAGTTAGAGTATACCATCGATATTTTACTTTATTTCCATGGATGCTGCCTGATCTGCTGAATTCTTCCAGCATTTCGTGTGTGTCATTAGATTTCCAGCATCTGCAGAATTTCTTATATCAATGAATTTATCTGCTGCTTCATGATAAGCAAACACTATCTTTAAAATCTTAAAAATGTTATACTATGCCTTTTCTTAAATGTCTGCAGCCAGCCTGCTGAATGTTCACAATTACCTTAAATTTTCAGTTTGCCGTGATAGATCTTTGCTGGTTTCGTGATCAGCATACTGTTAAGCTGCACATGATCATTCCAAATCTGATGAATCCACTCTTTCAAATGCATTTGAGATCTTCACTTTTTGCTTTATGCTGTTGTTTTCCTATTTTTCATTAACTTCCACTCATTACATGCCTGAGGTCTTATCCCAAGAACTGCGTGATGCACAGACACCTGTGCATATCCCCTGGGAACCTTCCCACGCCTTGTGGAATTTTCCATTTGTAACATCACTCATGGTTCCAAAAATAAATAAATAAATTTGGCTTTCCAAGGTTTTTGGAATTTCAGATGAGGGGTACTCATCAGCTGTAGTTTCCTTTGAAATTGTAGATGCATGTACTATGCAATGGATTCGACATGTGATCCCAATGGGACATCAAGTCAGGTCCGACTGCCATCGGTCAACTGTACTATGAGATGACTATGAGAAGGCCAACTGCCCTTCAGTCAATGCCGCTTAACCGTTAATCATCACCTCCAAAAGTACAAACCAACGAAAAAAAATTTTGCAAGCACTCACCCACTCCTGCTTCTTTTAGTGTGCTTAATTCCTTTAATACAAGTTGATCATCATTATCCAAACTTACAACAAGGTCATTTGTCTGTAAAAGAATGAAATGCACTGTACTATGGTTAATCTGCATTGAAGTGGAATATTTTGGGAGTCCCAGTGTTTAATTACATGCTTTGCGTCACTATCATCTTGGGAAACAAAATTTGTTTCCTTCCTCTCCCCCTAGTTCCCTTGCAATAGATGCTACTCAACACATTGACTTCCTTCAGCATATTGTTGGCTGTGCATTATATTCTTTTCCTATTTCAAAAACCTAGTAAAGTTATCTTTCTTTGGAAAAATGGACCATTAGATTTGACTCACTACACAAGTATTAACCTTCTAATCCAAATATACCAAAACAACATTTGCTTCTATACAAGTAGTTTCCTTGATTACACCAATGTCATCAAGAGAATGGTCCAGTCTAAACATGCAAAAATGTGACCTTAAAAACAAATAACCAATATATTTTGAAATTAAGTACCTTCATAATTAGAGTTTTGAATGTAACATTGTATCTTAATTCTCACAAGATTAATACTTAAAAAGTTAGAAGTTGGCTTTGGAGACAAGCAGATTCTCAGCTCTAGGTCAATCTCATTGTTACAATATTTATCAAGGATACAGCTAACATTCAATAATATAAATCATAATCCTCTTAGCACTCTTGAAATAGGCAGTCAACAAAAAATGGTTTCGGTCAATGTCAAAACTTTGCTGTAGTTAATTCAATTAAGACTAAATAAATGCTACACAACCCAAGAATAATAATAAACACTACACCTCACTTGACAACACAATGCATATGATCATTCAAATGGGGTAGTGAGGGAGTGACAGTAGTGAGGGGGAGGAGATAATGAATACCACTATCCATTCATCTTGTTTTATTTAAAAAGTTTTTGTTCTCTGTTTATGTACTAAACAATATAGTCTTATTAGTGCACTGCAATAAGTTATCAAAAGATTGAATGCAGAAAAAATTCTAAAGATTTCAAAATTTAAACATACCTTTGCCCCATGTGCTTGGTGAATAATCTTTAATGTATCTAAAGACGACAAAAATAAGTCATATAAAACCATAATTTTGTTTGCAAATTACATGTTTCTATTTTCTCACCATTTCTGATGGTCCCAATTTTTCACTATTTAATTCCATAACCAGTATTAGAACATCAATCCTTTCAGCCACAAATTGCCTGTTTTTCTCCTCATGCATAGAAGGAGAAACAAGCAGAAAATAGGAAGGGACACTCAAACAATCACATTTCATGAAATACTTACATTAGCAGTTCAAAGTTTAAAAAAGATGCAACTGAGACCACCTTAAAATGTCCTTTTAAAAAGCCATTTCATTTTTCATAACTGATTATGCTCCCAAGTTCTTCGGAAAGAAGTCCAAGGACAAACCACTGTAGAAAAAAACTGATACTGTACAACCTCTCTCACGTTTAAAACCAGAAAGAAGGCTGTTAAGATGGAGAATGGTGGAGAGGCAAGCTAATACAGCACACATTGTTTCTCAAACCAGTGAGTGGGAAGATGCAGCTGTTAATCAAGAGCAACAATAAGGGTGTTTATGATGACAATTCTTTCATAGTTGGGAAGATAAAATGAGTAGCTTTATACCAGAGAAAAATAGTGAGCCACACAAGGCCAGGAACATGACATATTCCATAGAAAATTGATATTCAAAATATTACTATACTTTATTTCAGAAAACTATCAGTTACAAATGACATATTTAGTTATGTGCCTTCTATGTGGCCGATTAAGGAGCATAATCAGCTATTCAGCTTTATGGAAAAAAAAACAAACTTCATAAGACAACAAAATCTGCAGATACATCCAGTTTAAGATGGTGCTACTGAAGTCGAGCGACTACTTATTGTCAGCTCCAAAAGCAAGAAATACAACTAGATACTTTACTAATAACATTTTATGTAAAAGATTATGGTAAACAATCACCACGAATGAGTAGAATGAAATATATACATACATTGATAAATACACTTTGAACCTGTACTTTAAAATCCAAAGCCAACACACACAAACTTCATAAGAACTACTGAGTGACTTTAATTATAACATACCATAAGCATACTTCTTAAAAGGTGGCGGGAGTCCAGGCTTTGAGGGTATATCTACAGAAAGCAAAAACAAAGCATTTTAAGCAGTGTTAGAGACTACTAAAAAGAAAAGTGACAGCACTTAAGGGCAAGCAATAGCAACCATTCAAAAGTTATCTCAAAAGTGCCACAACCGTAATTTGGTATGAGTTAAGTTAACAGAGAAGAGGATTCACAATCTGTGATCCACGGACCCCTCAATTAATGGTAGGCGTCCATGGAATAAAAACTGTTGGGAACCCCTGCATACTTAAGTACAAAGGATTTCAAAGCTTTGCAATAAATCATCAAGAAAGGGCACTATCTAACAACCATTACAAAGACATAGTTGCATGGAAAATCCAGGCTACTTTTAGGCAAAATGGAAAAGGAAGTAGAATAATCTTAATATGAACAGAATGAAAGATCTAAAGAGGAAGGATCCACCCATTTTTTTTTAAAAAAAGGACAATATCAGTTAATGGTATTGGTCCATGGCATACAAAAGGCTGGGAACCCCTAGTTTAAGTAGAGCCTACAGCAAAAGACAATATAGCAACAACTCGAACAAACCAATACCGCTGCTAGAAACCAAGCACACGGAGTTATCCTGTATGACACCTCCTCCAATCAATCCAATAATAATATTAAAAAAGTTGAAAAAATGTATTTGATCCTTTATGAGCAACTTGCAAAACCTACAATATCAAAGTGATGCAACTTAGGAAACTAAAACCAGCAATATTAAACATGCCTAAGCAAAGTTAAGTAGAGTTAAGTGGTTTCAAATGTAATTAAGCAGCCAGCAAAAGATATGACACCCGATGGGCCCCAGCGCTAAACTTTCCAGAACTCAGCATGCTTATGCAATTAAACCCTTTGCTTTTACCATGCCCCACACGTGAGTAACTACTATAATAAACACGCAACAAAGAATACAATGCAACTGGAATATAAATGCATGGCCCCTACAGGCAGAAATAATTTGAAGGTTGTATACAGGACCCCTAACAACAGCAATCATGCAGTACACAAGACAGATCAGAAAATTAAGAGCTGCAACTTGGGACACTAATCTACATACATTTTTACTGATTTTTTACTGATATCTTCTATGTGCGAGGATGAGGCCTCAAGCCACAGTGTCACCTATTTACAGCAGCCAGGAGCGAGGCGTCAGAGCCAGTGCACTAACTAGAGTCGGTCTGCCCCCCCCCATATTTGTTCGGCAGAAGACAAGCTGTATTTTGGCTGGGGTCTGGACTATCATTTTTGTGTGGCTGTATCTTACTTAAATCTTTATGTGCTTGAAATCGTGTATGCGCTACGTGTGCATTGAGCTGTGCGACTGTGGCCCTGGAGTAACGCTGTCACGTTTAGCTGTATTCATCTATGGGTGAATGACAATTAAACAAATTGAATTTAATACATACTTGTAAAACAGAATGAGCAGGAATAGTGTGGAGAAGTATACAAAGATTTATTTTGTTAAATGATCAGTATATCAATAAACCAGTGAGGGAACAGATGCCTTTAGATAATGTGTACAGGAAGTATTGATGGTCAGTCTGTTCAAGGCCTTTGGCAGCTTAATCATGTTAGGGTCTGAAATCAAAATAAAGCAAACAGTAATGTCACAAGGTTGGCTATGTAGATTGGGAAACTACCTTAACAGATTTAACAGCTTAAAAAAAAAGCAAGGTTAACATTTAAAATAAGTAACTTATCCCTTTAAGATAAACTAAAACAGGTAAACTAGCCGAGGCATGACTATCAAGTTAACTAATGGTGTATTACAAAGGAAAAGCATATTAATAGAGACAGAAGTAAAGCCTATGGTTTGGGAATATTTCACAATTCAGAAAGAGGAACAAAGAACAGGAAACAAAAAAAAAATTAGATGAGTAAGCCATACAATCCCTCTTATGTCCTCTGCCATGCAATAAGATCAAAGTGCCATTTTACTGCACTAACCTTCAGATCACTTGATTTGCTTCATACTAAAATATCCAATCATTCCCATCTTGACCAGACTCAGCAATTGAGAATTTTTTTTTCAGCTAAAATCTTTGGAATTTTCACCTAAGAATGCCATGAAGGCTTAATGAAGGCTGTCATCAATGGCGGACCCTTTATTTTGAGACTGACGCCAACCATGGAGGGAATAAAATCAACTCTGCAGCCAGGTCAAGCCCAAAATAATTTGTTCCAAAAAGCCAATTATGAAAATGAATTAGCAAAATAAAAAAACATTCATACAAATATGAAAGGAAAAATTAGCTGAAGTTAATAATGGACCCTTACAAAGACATGAGAAATAATATTTTGCATTAAGGAAATAGCAGAAAAACAATGCATCCATTTTCACAAAAGACACTGAAAACTTACAGAGAAAGCAGTAAACCAAGTCTACAATACTAACGATCACAAAGTGAGCATTGGTTAAAGTTAATGAGACCCAAAGGCTGCACTGATCCTATCAAAAACAAGAGAAAATCTGCAGATGCTGGAAATTCAAGTAACACATGCTGGAGGAACTCAGCAGGCCAGGCAGCATCTACGGAAGAAAGTACAGTCGACGTCTTGGCCCGAAATATCATCTATACATTCCCCTTCCCCCCCCCCCCCCAATAGATGCTGCCTGGTCTGCTGAGTCCCTCCAGCATTCATTTTGTGTGTTAGCTGCACTGATCCTAATGAGTTGCCCTCAGGATCAATGCTGGAGGCCATGCTATTCCAAAGAGTATCATCATCATCAAACCCTGAACCTGATGATTCTGGATCCAAAGGTTTAAACTGACAGCTCTATAAATGGACAGAACTTTTAGTCACAGGACCCATCAGTGTTAACGTATAAAGGGATTTTTAGGGTCCAAGTCTATAGCTTCCTGAAAGTGTCCTCACAAGTTGATAGGGTGGTACAGAAAGTATATAGCATGCTTGCCTTTATTAGTCAAAGGATTGCATTCAAGATTCATGTTGAAACTACGTAAAACTTAATCAGGTTTCATTTGGAGTATTGCATTCAGTTCTGGTCATCCCATTATAGGAAGTTATTTGGAAGCATTGGAGAGCGTGCAGAGATAGAGGGCATGTGCTACAAGGCTGGGCAGATCTGAGGGGAGGGGAGGGGGAGATCTGATAGCAGTTTAAGACTGAGCAGCACTGACAGAGCAGACAGCTGGTTATCTCTTTCCTCCCGGGTCAAAATGTCCAATCTGCATAGCCCAATAACTACCATTTTTATCCTGAGAAAAAAATTCACTGTTAAAAAAGCATGGCAACTGACCGTGCAGTCACTAACTTTTAGTGCAAGAGCGCACAAGCTGTTAAGAGGTAACTAACCTTATTTTACTTTGTAGTTGGTGATAATACTGTATTAGCAGAGATTTTAAATGAGACATCTTTCCTTAAAAAAGATTTGAATGTACATTGATAGTAGAATGCATATCATCTTAAAACTAAGAGCAATGCATAATTATAACAAAACACAGAACAGATATTTAGCTCACCATTCTGGAGAAAGGCAAGGAATTCCTTTACAGACTGGTTTACATCAACATCATGATAAACCACTGGCTTGAAATTGCGATATTCAAAGGAACGAACCAGACGAATAGTAACAGTTATTTTTTCAGAAGTCATTTTCAGAAGTCATTAACTTTAAACCTATAATTTGAAGGAAAAAATTCACTAATTCCACTTTTTAATGAGGTATTTGTGATTACACTGCAAATTAAAAATATTACACTTTTACAAGCAATCACTGTTCCTCTAAGCTACGCGGGTGTACTGCCTTACAGTAACTGAAATGCTCCTGCTCACATAACCTTCGTTGCCTTGCAGCTAGAAAACAATTACGAAACAGGAAAGATTTTCTTTGTTGGACTGTATTCCATTATACTCTTCAATTAATAAATAAAATCAAAGGTGTGTGATTTTTCCATTTTCATTCTAAATATGCATAGTATGCAAATCACAAAAATAACATTTGAAGTGCCGCGCAGTTCTCAAGCTATGTTGAAATTTCCTGCTTAGTGCAATAGTTAGTCAGTAGCCATTTTAAAAAGAGGGAATGTTGCATGTATTTTATACTTACAAAATATTTGAAAAAATGAAATAAGCATATTTTGAAATAATTAAAATTCCTCAAAATTAGCCAGATTGAATTCAAAGAACTACTTAATGTTAATTTAACTTAAAAAAAACCTCATGAACAGAAAGCAAGACGACTATAAGGCTAATAATGACTCATCAAGGTCATAAAGGTGATGTGCAATACTAAAGACTGTTAGTAAAGATCTGAGAAGCTGAACAACAATCTGAGCCTCAAGTTCTAATGCATCCTCGATTTGAAGACATAGCAATGCAAGGCAGCTTAATTAAAACACTAATTACCAGAGAAACTGGGGAGATTTTTATAAGTTACAAATATAGTCCATATGTTTTATACAAAGTTCACTTCTCATTCTTGTCCATTGTTTAAAAGTGTAATGTACATAATGTTTAATGTCCTGTGTGTCAAGATCTCTAAGGGCCTTACCTGGTCCCAGCATATCGATGCTGCAAAAAGGGGGCAAGACAGTGACTATATTTCATTCAGAGTTTGAGGAGATTTTGTTTATCAGTTAAAAACTTCTGCAAATGTAGTGGTGAGAACTGCGACTGGGTGCATCACTGTCTGGTATCAGTGGGGGGGGGGCGGGGGGCTATGCAACAAGATTGAATTAAGTTGCAGAAACTTGAAATATCAGTCAGCTCCATCCTGGGCACTAGCCTCCATACTAGTAACCAAAACTTCTTCAGGGAGCACCCAGCACCCAGGACATGCCCTCTTCACAATGGTACCATCAGGAATGAGGTACAAAAGCTTGAAGGCACACACTCAACGATTTAGGAACAGTTTCTTCCATTGACAGTACTGTGGCAACAATTATAACAGTGCCTAAGAAAAATAATGTGAGCTGCCTTAATGACTATCGCTCAGTAGCACTCACATCTACAGTGAGGAAATGCTTTGAGAAGTTGGCCATGACTAGACTGAACTCCTCTCAGCAAGGATCTGGACCCACTGCAATTTGCCTATCGCCACAATAGGTCAATGGCAGACACAATCTCAATGGCTCCCCACATGGCTTTAGACCACCTGGACAACACAAACACCTGTGTCAGGATGCAATTCATCAACTATTGCTCAGTATTTAATACCATCATTCCCACAATCCTAACTGAGAAGTTGCAGAACCTGGGCCTCTGTATCTCCCTCTGCAATTGGATCCTCGACTTCTGAAACAGAAGACCACAACCTGTGAGGATTGGTGATAACATACCCTCCTCACTGATGATCAACACTGGTGCAGCTCAGGGCTGTGTGCTTAGCTCACTGCACTACTCTCAGGCATAGCTCAAATACCATCTATAAATTTGTTGACGATACAATCATTGTTAGTAGAATCTCGAGTGGTGATGAGAGTGTGTACAGAAGTGAGATATGCCAACTAGTGGAGTGGTGCCGCAGCAAAGATGAAAGAGCTGATTGTGCCTTCAGGAAGGATAAGACAAAGGAACACATACCAATCCTTAGAGGGCTCAGATGTGGAGAGAGTGAATAGTTTCAATGGGCGTCAAGATCTCTGAGGATCTAACCTGGTCCCAACATATGAATGTATGAAAGAAGGCAAGACAGCAGCTATACTTTATGAGGCGTTTGAAGAGATTTGGCATGTCAAAAAATACACTCAAAAACTTCTACAGATGTACCATGGAGAGCATTCTGACAAGCTGCCTACTGCACAGGACCAAAAGAAGCTGCGGAGGGTTGTAAATTCAGTCAGCTCCATCTTGGGTAGTAGCCTACAAAATACCCAGGAAGGAGCGGTGTCTCAGAAAGGCAGCGTCCATTATTAAGGACCTCCAGCACCCAGGGCATGCCTTTTTCTCACTGTTATCATCAGATAAGAGGTACAGAAGCCTGAAGCACACACTCAGCGATTCAGGAATAGCTTCTTCCCATCTGCCATCCAATTCCTAAATGGCCATTGGACCTTTGAACACTACCTCACTTTTTTTAAAAATACACAGTAGTTGTTTTTTTGCACATTTTTAATCTATTCAATATACATATACTGTAATTCACTTTATTTATTTTTATTTTATTTATTTTTCTCTTTTATATTATGTATGGCATTGAACTGCTGCTGCTAAGTTAACAAATGTCACTTCACATGCTGATGATAATAAATCTGATTCTGATTCTTCCCCTCTGGCATCCAATTTCTAGGTGGACATTGAATCCATGAACACTACCTCACTACTTTTCTATTTCTGGTTTTTTGCACTACTTATTTTAACTTAACTACTTAATAGACATATGTATACTTAATTTAACTCAGGTTTTTTTTCCACTCTATTTATTTACCATGTATTTCAATGTATTGCTGTTAGCAAAGTTAACAAATTTCAAGACATATGCCGGTGATATTCAATCTGACTCTGATTAGCATATCATGTAATTGTAGAATAAACCGTCTCACTCAATTAAAAAAAAACACACAAAATGCTGGAGGAACTCAGCAGGCCAGGCAGCATCTATGGAAAAAAAAATACAGTTCACATTTCAGGACGAGACCCTTCCTGCTGAATTTCTGCTGAAGGGTTTCAGCCTGAAACGTCAACTACTTTTTTCCATAGATGTTGCCTGGCCTGCTGAGTTACTCCAGCATTTGGTGTTTGTTGCTTGGATTTCCAGCATCTGCAGATTTTCTCATTTGTGATTTGCTCACTCACTAAAACCTTTATTTCCCACTGTTTCCTGTACATCAATTGACTCCAAGTGATAGTTTTTTTTAAACCTTCCCTGCCATTTATTGCCTATTTTCATTTCTTCCACCACTTTCTCTTTCTATAAAATTCAATTGAGGTTTTCATTTTTAATATTTCAGTCTACTTTTTCTGCATTTTTGAAGTAACTTTCTCTAAATTTTGTAGTCGTCATGATTCTTAAAGCTTCTAATTTCCAGGCTTCCTACAATCAACATTACAAATCCATGTTGCTCACACACTCTTTGCTTCAGTTCTTTAATTACCTACAGAGGGACTCTTTACTCAGAGCGTTATTTCTCAATAGGAAATAATTGTCAATTGATCACATTGCTCAACTCTTAAACTTTTTCATGTAATTTTTTGAAACTTCAGCCACTTGGGCTTTCCAAAACATTATGACTATGTTTCCAAAATAAATAACTCAAAAATAAATAGTTCAATTCAAGAATATTTACTCCGTAGAAAACAAATCCAGGAAAATGGCCACGGGATGTATTCAGAACATGATCCAAACTACTATAAGTTCAACGCTTTGGTCTCTACCTACTCAGCATCCACCACATTGCACAGGAGATTCTGCAGATGCTGGAAATCCAGAGCAGCAACACACAGACAGAATGCTGGAGGAAGTCACAGGCAGTATCTATGGGAATGATAAACAGTCGACGTTTCGTGCTGAGGCCTGACGGTTTATCCGACATTGCTGAAAACACATTTTCAATCATATCAAATGACCCGTGTATCTGTGTGCCCGGAACCAGAGCGGCACTTTCTCCGGCTGTCTGTCCCGAGGTGGGCCTTTGGCCTCAGCAGGACAGCAAGACCCACCTGAGACTCCACACTACAGACCCGCCCGCAGCCGCTCGGCCTTGTTCGTGATGTCAACCCGCGCTTGCGCACTGCGCGCTGCCTCTCCTTTCAAATCCCGCGAGATTCCTCCTGACCGCGATCCTTCGGCCACGGTAATCATGGGAATAAGATTTATCCTTAACGACGGGTTTTTACCCCGTAATATTACTTACTTCATTTAATTCTCACAGATATCGAAAGTATGTGTTTAAGTTCAGCTCCGGTGATTCCAAGCAAACTCGAGACTGTCGTGTGCAGAATCCTAATTATTATCACTGACGTACGGCATAAAGTTTGTTGTTTTCCAGGGGCAAAGACCGATGGAATGTCATACGCACTCTAATGCGGTCTTTCGGCAATAATTGTTAAATCTACAACCAAAAATAAATGGGATAGAGCTGGGTTTTCTCAAATCAAAGCTCTTAAAATCATACCACATTCAGTCGTGAATTCTGGTGAATTATTGAACAGCCAACAGGAGGAGCAGCCCTCATTTCTACAATGGCTGGGTTTAGCACTTGTGTTAAAAGAAAGGCCAAAGCAAATACAGTGCGAGCATATTCAGCTAGAATAGTTAATTCATTTCAAGTTCCTGCTGAGATGCTGGCCATCACAGAGATCACCGGTTACCACTAAATAAATTCACTCCATGTGATAGCAAGAAATGTTTGGGAGCACCAAATACAGCGAATACCATGGGAACATACAACACCAAGCTGGACATGAACTCCAGAATCATGGGCACTAGCCTCCGTGGTATATAGGACATCTTCAAGGAATGCTGCCTCAAAAAGGTGGCATCCATAATTAAGGACTCTCATCATGCCTTGTTCTCATTGCTGCTGTCAGGAAGGAGATACAGGAGCCTAAAGGCACACAACAATTCAGGAACAGCAGGAACCTTCTGCCATCTGATTTCGGAATGGACATTGAACTTATGAACACTACATTGCTACGTTTTTATTTCTAATTTTGCAGTACTTATTTAACTCATAGATGTATATATCTTACTGTAGTTCACATTTTTCTATTATATATTGCATTGTACTGCTGCAACATGGACAACAATTTTCACAACATATGCCAGTGACATTAAACCAGATTCTGATTCCAAATTAGCTGACCTTCTTATAAACTATTCCAGTATGTTGCAACATAATGCTTTGATCTACCAAGTAGATTTGCCTCATTAACAAAAAGCAGGACAAATCTAATCCAATCAATTACTGTCCAATCAGTCTTTAGTCAATCATTTGCAAGTGATGGATACTCTCATCAACAGAGCTATCAAATAGCATTTATTCTCACCAAATTGGGTTTTGCCAGTTCCATTAGTCTTCAGACCTTATTACAGATAAAATGCAAATGTGAACCAAATGTTTGAATTCCAGAGTGAGATAAAAATGACAGTCCTGACATCAAGGAAATACTTATTCAACAATGGCAACAAGGCACTATGGTGAAATTAATATCTATGCATCAAGGGAAAGCACTCCAGTGGTTGGAGGAAAATGGCTGTGGTTGTTAGAGGTCAAGAACGCCAGCTACAAAACATCACTGCAGCAGTTCAATTCTGCATAGACCTAGTTATGTACCTTAAGCTTCTCTATTATAATAATCTTACTGACTTACTACCCATTATGCTGCTGGCATTTAGGGCAGCAATGAAGGTCCTCTATCTCTAGTGGTATTCAGGGCTTCCTTCATGTCGGTAGCTTCCTCTCAGTTTTCACTACTGTCAGTCTTGCAGTCCCACCTGGAGATTCAGTAATGCCATCGATGTAGAAGGATTCATCATTGTTGCTTCCGTAACAATTTTGTTTTACCAGTCAGTGTTGTTAGCCCTGAGCTGAACCCCAGAACCTGGAGAACAGGTGGACCACCCTTAGACTGGCCTCTACCCTTTGACCTCTTTGGTACGTGTGACCCTACTAAAACCTACCAAGAGCCAAAACATAAAGCCCTGACTCTAGCCAACATAGCTTTCTGGGTCATGGAGGCACACAAGTCCCCGTATCACAAGGTTGTGGTTCTTGTAGAGGATTCTAATATCAGAAGTCAGATTGTGCAATATTCAGTTCCACTGGAAACATCAGATATTGAAGCAGCCTGTGCTTGAGCAATAACAACATCAGGAATCAGCTTATAAACAGCAAATAATGTTACTGTCACTGAGATACCACGCGATGATCATCTCCAACAATTGAGAGTCTAACCACCTACCCTTGATATCCAGCAAACATGAAGAAATCTGCAGATGCTGGAAATTCAAACAACAACACACACAAAATGCTGGTGGAACACACAGGCAGCATCTATAGGGAAAAGTCCTGTCGACGTTTCGGGCCGAGACCCTTCGTCAGGACTAACCGAAAGGAAAGATAATAAGAGATTTGAAAGTAGTGGGGGGAGGGGGAAATGCGAAATGATAGGAGAAGACCGGAGGGAGTGGGATGAAGCTAAGAGCTGGAAAGGTGATTGGTGAAAGTGATACAGAGCTGGAGAAGGGAAAGGATCATGGGATGGGAGGCCTCAGGAGAAAGAAGGGAGTGGAGGGGACACCAGACGGAGATGCAGAACAGGCAAACAACTAAATATGTCAGGGGTGGGGTAAGAAGGGGAGGAGGGGCATTAACGGAAGTTAGACAAGTCAATGTTCATGCCATCAGGTTGGAGGCTACCCAGCCGGTATATAAGGTGTTGTTCCTCCAACCTGAGTTTGGATTCATTTTGACAATAGAGGAGGCCATGGATAGACATATCAGAATGGGAATGGGACGTGGAATTAAAATGTGTGGCCACTGGGAGATCCTGCTTTTTCTGGTGGACCGAGCGTAGGTGTTCAGCGAAACGGTCTCCCAGTCTGCGTCGGGTCTCACCAATATATAAAAGGCCACCCCAGGAGCACCGGGAGCACCGGACACAGTATACCACACCAGCCGACTCACAGGTGAAGTGTCGCCTCACCTGGAAGGACTGTCTGGGGCCCTGAATGGTGGTGAGGGAGGAAGTGTAAGGGCAGGTGTAGCACTTGTTCCGCTTACAAGGATAAGTGCCAGGAGGGAGATCGGTGGGAAAGGATGGGGGAGACGAGCAGACAAGGGAGTTGCGTAGGGAGCGATCCCTGCGAAAAGCAGAAAGTGGGGGGGGAGGGAAAAATGGGCTTGGTAGTGGGATCCCGTTGGAGGTGGCGGAAGTTACGGAGAATTATACGTTGGACCTGGAGGCTGGTGGGCTGGTAGGAAAGGACAAGGGGAACCCTATCCCGAGTGGGGTGGCGGGTGGATGGGGTGGAGGGCAGATGTGCGGGAAATGGGAGAGATGCATTTGAGAGTAGAGTTGATGGTGGACAAAGGGAAGCTGCTTTGTTTAAAAAAGGAAGACATCTCCTTCATCCTGGAATGAAAAGCCTCATCCTGAGAGCAGATGCGGCGGAGACGGAGGAATTGTGTGAAGGGAATAGCATTTTTGCAAGAGACAGGGTGAGAAGAGGAATAGTCCAGGTAGCTGTGAGAGTCTGGAGGCTTATAGTAGATATCAGTAGATAAGCCATCTCCAGAGATGGAGACAGGTAGATCAAGAAAGGGGAGGGAGGTGTTGGAAATGGACCAGGTAAATCTGAGGGCAGGGTGAAAGTTGGAGGCAAAGTTAATGAAGTCAACGAGCTCAGCATGCGTGCAGGAGGCAGCGCCAATGTAGTCGTCGATGTAGCGAAGGAAAGGAGGGTGATGGATACCGATATAGACCTGGAACATGGACTGTTCCACAAAGCCAACAAAAAGGCAGGCATAACTGGGGCCCATATAGTTGTCCATGGCTACACCTTTGGTTTGGACAAAGTGGGAGGAGCCAAAGGAGAAATTATTGAGAGTAAGAACTAATTCTGCTAGACGGAGGAGAGTGGTGGTAGAGAGGAATTGGTTGGTCTGGAATCCAAAAAAAAGCGAAGAGCTTCGAAACCATCTTGGTGGGGGATGGAGGTATATAGGGATTGGACGTCCATGGTGAAAATAAGACAGTGGGGGCCAGGGAACTTAAAAGCAGTGAAAAAATTAAAAGCATGAGAAGTGTCACGAACATAGGTGGGAAGAGATTGAACAAGGGGGGATAAGACAGTGTCAAGGTATGCAGAAAAGAGTTCAGTGGGGCAGGAGCAAGCTGAGACAATAGGTCTACCTGGACAGGCAGGTTTGTGGATCTTGGGTAGGAGGTAGAAACGGGAAGTGCGGGGTGTGGGAACTATGAGGTTGGTGGCAGTGGATGGGAGATCCCCGGAGCTGATAAGGTTGGTGGTGGTATAGGAGACAATGGCCTGGTGCTCCTTAGTGGGGTCATGATCAAGGGGTAAATAAGAGGAGGTATCAAAGAGTTGTCACTGTGCCTTGGCCAGATAGAGGTCAGTATGCCAGACAACAACAGCTCCCCCCTTATCAGCAGGTTTTATAGTGAGGTTGGGATTGGTGCGGAGGGAGCGGAGAGCAGAGCGTTCGGAAGGAGTGAGGTTAGAATTGGAACAGGGTGTGGTGAAGTCGAGACGGTTGATGTCCCGTTGGCAATTAGTAATAAAGAGATCCAGTGTAGGCAGAAGACCACACCGGGGTGTCCATGAAGAGGAGGAGGGTTGAAGATGGGAGAAGGAGTCATCAGTGGGAGTAGGAGAGTCCTTGTCAAAGAAGTAAACTCGGAGATGGAGCAGGCGGAAGAAGAGTTCAGCGTCATGGCGTACGTGGAACTCACTGAGGTGTGGGCGAAGGGGGACAAAGGTGAGGCCCTTACTGAGGACAGAGCACTCTGCCTCAGAGAGTTGAAGGTTGGAAGGAATGGTAAAGACCCGGCACGGATGAGAGATGGGATCAGAGGGGAGAGGGAGGGTGGTAGTGTCAGTGGAGAGGGAAGGGTTGAGGTGAGAAGAAGATGGAGCCTCTGAGGGCCCAGGAGCTGACGATGGGATCTGAGTGAGAGGGGATTGCATAGTGGTGGTGGGGAAAGGGGAGACGGGAGTCACAATCGCAGCATGATACCCTTGATATCCAATCACATTACACCAACTTACCCCACCACCTCTCCTTTCCAGCTTCCAAGGCAATTTCCCAAGTGTCATCAGTGGCCTGAAACTCATTTAGATCAAATACCATAATTGCCATACCAATCTACAAGAGTAGGTTTGAAGCTGGGTATTCTGTGAGAAATTACACACTCTGAATCCTAACGTATTTGTACTGTTCCGTACCCCGTAACTGGGTTTACAGACCAGCAGAAATAGAAGAATCCATTGGAGTCTGGTGGTACCGAAAACTAAAGGTGTTTATTAGTAAACTACACAA
Source organism: Hypanus sabinus (assembly GCF_030144855.1). Classification (NCBI taxonomy): domain Eukaryota; kingdom Metazoa; phylum Chordata; class Chondrichthyes; order Myliobatiformes; family Dasyatidae; genus Hypanus; species Hypanus sabinus. The sequence goes on from NC_082709.1 coordinate 7,818,352, forward strand.
TACAGTATCAAAAATGCAAATATACATATAAAACAGGTTAGCAATAATAAACATAGAAGTGTAGGAATAATAATCAACAATAATAAACAAGCTCTATCAATGTCTAGGGGTAAATGAATTGTCATTGAAGAATATAAAGTTCAGTTCTGTTCATGTGTGCTGAGGAAGTTATGGTTGTGTTGTGATCATTGAAGAGAGAGCGAGAGAGCAAGCGAGATGTAACAGCTGCAGCAGGCAAACCTTCCGTTGTCTTCTTATTCTGTCGTACTGTTGTGCTCGTTCGGTTATGACCCCACCATCCTCGGCTAGACCGTTCTTCTGTGGTGGACTCGTCACTCTGGCATGAGTGGACACACACAAGTCCCCACCGGCCCTGTCGTCACACTGTGAGTTTTATTGACTGATCTCCTGATTCGGTCCTTGAAGCCCACGCCTTCCTGTGGGTGCCCAACACTTGGTCAGTGTCCACTGGTGTGTCTGAGGGTGTCTCCCCACACCTGTCTTTTATCCCCACTGACGGGGTATCAGCCATCCATCAACTTAAAATGACCATGTCCATCAAACTAGGCCACTCCCGCTGTCCCCTCAGGAATGTTAACGAGCAAAGTAACGTCCTTGTAGCGAAAGTAAACAATCCAGGAAGAAGCCATAATACATAAATCAAATGTGTGTGTCTCTCTCTCTCTCTTATCTGTCCCTGCCTCTGTGCTTAATCTCTCTCTCTCATTAGCAGCATAGCAACAGCAATAGTTCATAGTTCTCAAAGGAGGGGGGGGGAATGGTTAACTCTGCACCCCATTTCCATCAGGTCTGTTCAGCACTCATAACAGTAAAAGGAATAAACGATGAACATGATGGAATATTTTACCCTTACTTAGATAAGTACAGTGCCAACATCTCTCAAGAGACTCAACGCCACACTAAATGAAGCAGCTGTTGAAACGCTATCATCTGTCCTAAACACTAAATGATCTTCTTTTCCTGTATCGGAGTATTTAATTGTGAGCTAATATGAACAATCTCGTTTACCTTTTCAAAACTTCATAACTTAAAATAATTTAATTATATTATTCAACTAGCTGGAGGTGGTAGTGGGAATATTTATTAAATACACCCAGTGGTGCATGTCTCAGATACCCTTTGACAACTAAGTCCAGCTCCTGGTCTTCACATGTGGCTTAGCTAGTAAGTCCAGCAGAACCATTTCTACTGACAGGTGAGGGGACAAAGGTGGGTTATTGGCACCTTAAAACCAGTCGCTTCAGACAGATGGGGCTAATCAGCCATTGTTGGCAGCTCATCAATAAGGAAAACTCTGAACACAAAATTTCACTCACTTGTAGCTATACCATGGAGAAGACTTGAGAAGTAAACCCCAAGGAAAAAATGCAGAGTTCAATGCTGACTGGCAATTCCTGCAATGCCACTTTTGCCAAACTGTATCACTCTCCACTGTTCCTTTGGATTCATCAGCTGCATGGAGAGGAGCTTTCTGCTACATGGATAACAGCTCGCTTTCCGCATCTTTTTGCCCTGGCTTGTGTTTCACGTAGACAGTTGGGATGCAACAAGCATGATTGACTATGTCCAATATTGGGCCTCGAGAAAACAAGCAACTTTGTCAGTATTCACCAGTATTCTCCTTCCTCCATGGACACAGGAAACAAATGTAAAGGAGCTTTACCAACTCAAGTGCCCCCCTTCTCCAAACTCTCCCACCTCAAGTCATATATCTTCCTGACTTGGCTGTTACCTTTCCATCATGCACTGCCTCAGCAGGCAGTGGAGGCTAATTCTCTGGATGCTTTCAAAAAAGAGTTAAATCGAGCTCTTAAAGATAGCGGACTCAAGGGAGAAGGCAGGAACGGGGTACTGATTGTGGATGATTAGCCATCATCACAGTGAATGGCAGTGCTGGCTCAAAGGGCCGAATGGCCTACTCCTGCACCTATTGTCTATTCTCTATTGAAGGTTCTACACTTCATTTTATTTTCAGAGTATGCATCTACAATACAACTCTGATATTTGTCTTCTCCAGATAGCCACAAAATACAGAGACCATGGGTGCTGATTAAAGAAAAGACATCAACACCCCTATCCCTGCATGAAAAATAATAACTGGGGACAAGGAAATGGCTGATGAACTAAATGAGTATTTCGCGTCAGTCTTCACTGTGGAAGACACTAGCAGTAAGCCTGATGTTGCAGTGTGTGAAGGAAGAGAAATGGGTACAGTTACTATTACAAGGGAGAAGGTGCTCAAAAAGCTGAAAGACCTCAAGGTACATAAGTCACCCGGACCAGATGAATTGCACCCTAGGGTTCTTAAAGAGGTAGCTTTAGAGATTGTGGTGGCATTAGAAATGATCTTTCAAAAATCATTGGACTCTGGTATGATGCCAGAGGACTGGAAAATTGCAAATGTTACTCCACTCATTATGAAACGAGGAAGGCATCAAAGAGGAAATTATAGAACAGTTAGCTTGACCTCAGTGGTTGGGAAGATGTTGGAGTCAATTGCTAAGGATGAGGTGATGGAGTACTTGGTGACACAGTACAAGATAGTACAAAGTCAGCATGGTTTCCTTTAGGGAAATCCTGCCTGACTAACCTGTTGGAATTCTTTAAGGAGATTACAAGTAGGTTAGATAAGGGGGCTGTAGTGGATGTTGGATATCTGGACTTTCAGAAAGCCTTTGACAAGGTCACACATGAGGCTGCTTACCAAGTTAAGAGCCCATGGTATTACAGGAAAGTTACTGTTAGACCATTGGCTGATTGGTAGGAGGCAGCGACTGGGAATAGAAGAATCCTTCTCTGGTTGACTGCCAGTGACTAGTGGTGTTCCACAGGGGGTCGGTGTTGGGACCACTTCTTTTTATGCTGTATATCAATGATTTAGATGATAGGATAGATGGCTTTGTTGCCAAGTTTGCAGATGATACAAAGATTGGTGGAGGGGCCGGTAGTGTTAAAGAAACAGGTAGGATGCAGAAGGATTTAGACAGATTATGAGAATGGGCAAGAAAGTGGCAAATGAAATAGTGTTGGAAAATGCATGGTTATGTACAAAGAACAAAACAACACAGTACAGGCCATTTGGCCCACAATGTTCTGATGACCCTTAAACCCTGCCTCAGATATAACCCTCAACCTTAAATTCCTCCATATACCTGTCTAGTAGTCTCTTAAATTTCACTACTGTATCTGCCTCCAACACTGACTCGGGCAGTGCATTCCACGCACTAACCACTCCCTGAGTAAAAACCCTTCCTCTAATATCCCCCTTGAACTTTCCTCCCCTTACCTTAAAGCCATGTCCTCTTTTATTGAGCAGTGGTGCCCTGGGGTAGAGGCGCTGGCTGTCCACTCTATTCCTCTTAATATTTTGTATATCTCTATCATGTCTCCTCTCATTCTCCTTCTTTCTAGAGGGTAAAGCCCGAGCTCCCTTAATCTCTGATCATAATGCATACTCTCTAAACCAGGCAGCATCCTGGTAAATCTCTTCTGTACCCTTTACAATGCTTCCACATCCTTCCTATAGTGAGGTGACCAAAACAGTGCTCCAACTGCAGCCTAACCAGAGTTTTATAGAGCCGTGTCATTACCCCGCGACTCTTAAACTCTATCCCTCGACTTATGAAAGCTAACACTCCATAAGCATAGTAGAATTAAATGTGTGGATTATTTTCAAAACGGGAAGAAAATCCAGAAATCTGAAATGCAGAGGGACTGGGGAGTCCTTGTACAGAATACTCTGAAGGTTAACTTGCAGGTTGAGTTGGTGGTGAGGAAGGCAAGTGCAATGTTAGCATTCATTTCAAGAGGTCTGGAATACAAGAGCAAGGATGTGATGTTGCTGAGGCTTTGTAAGACATTGGCGAGGCCTCAGCTTGAGTTTTATGAACAGTTTTGGGCCCCTCATCTTATAAAAAATGTGCTGGCATTGGAGAAGGTCCAGAGGAGGTTTCCAGGAAATCTGAAATCACAAGGATGATTCCAGGAATGAAAGGGTTATCATATGAGTAACATTTGATGGCTCTGAGTCTGTACTCACTGGAATTCAGAAGGATTGAGGGGGGGATCTCATTGAAACTTTTCGAATGTTGAAAGGCCTAGACAGAGTATATGTGGAAAGGATGTTTTCCATGGTGGGAAGAGTCTAGGACAAGACTGCACAGCCTCAGGATAGAGGGGCGCCCTTTCAAAACAGAGATGCAAAGAAATTTCTTTAGCCAAAGGGTGGTGAATTTGTGGAATTTGTTGCCACATGCAGCAGTGGAGGCCAGGTTGTTGAGTCTATTTAAGGCAGAGATTGATAGGGAGGGTTCTTGATTGGACATGGTATCAAAGGTTACAGGGAGAAGGCCAGGAACTGGGGTTGAGCAAAGGATCCCCCATAATTTAATGGCAGAGCAGACTCAATGGGCCAGATGGCCTAATTCTGCTCCTATGTCTTATTATCTTATGGAAAAAAGAAAATGGACAAAACTCGCAGACGCCCAAATCCCCACCCCCTCCCCACAGAAAAAACAACCACAAAATAGAGACAATAGGGAGAGTACAGAGAAGATTTACTAGAATTTTACCTGGGTTTCAGCACCTAAGTTAAAGGGAAAGGTTGAACGAGTTAGGTCTTTATTCTTTGGAGCATAGAAGGCTGAAGGGGGACTTGATAGAGGTATTTAAAATTCTGAGGGGGATAGATGGTGTTGACGTGGATAGGCTTTTTCCATTGAGAGTAGGGGAGATTCAAACAAGAGGACCTGAGTTAAGAGTTAGGGGGCAAAAGTTTAAGGGTAACATGAGGGGGAATTTCTTTACTCAGAGAGTGGTACTGAGCTTCCAGTAGAAGTGTGATGCACCATCAATAACTCACACTGAGACGTAAGGCGAGATATCGGCTTTTATTGACTGGAAGAAGGAACCAGGAGTGAGTGTCTATCATACCATGTCCTGGAGACTGAGGCCGAGCGTCAGGCCTCAGATCGCCTTTATACAGGGGCCTGTGGGAGGAGCCACAGGAGCAGTCAGCAGGGGGCGTGTCCAGACAGGTATACATAGTTTACCACAAAGTGGTAGAGGCAGGTCCGGTATTGTCATTTAAAGTAAAATTGGATAGGTATATGGACAGGAAAGGAATGGAGGGTTATGGGTGATGCACCATCAATAACTCACTCTGAGATGTAAAGGCGAGATATCCGCTTTTATTGACTGGAAGAAGGAACAAGCAGTGAGTGACCACCATACTACATCCTGGAGACTGAGAGGCTGGGCTCAGGCCTCGATCGCCTTTATATCGGGGTCTGTGGGATGAGCCACAGGAGCAGTCAGCAGGGGCGTGTCCAGACAGGTATATGTAGTTCACCACAATGGGCTGAGTGCGGGCTAGTGGGACTAGGTGAGATTAAGAGTTCGGCACGGACTAGAAGGGCTGAGATGGCCTGTTTCTGTGCTGTAATTGCTATATGCTTACATAGTTAATAACAACCTCTGCCCCCTCACTCGTTAATGTTTAGTGTGACACTCCCTAAAAAACTGCTCTGAGTGCTCAGATAATCAAGATGTTAGAGTATTTGCCTTCACAGTTTATGTCCCGAAATATTAACATGAATTAAAGAGATTCCTGCCCTGCAGAGGAAATTTCAAAGCGGTGCCGGGATGATTCGGTGTGGGCTACAATCCGATGATGTCTATTTCTGAATGCGACGAAACTAGATCACGCCAACAATGAAATCGATGTCAAATAACTCAAAAGACACCCGAAACTTCAGATGCAGGATTTTGAAGCAAACACTCAAGTGAAATTCCGGTAGTCAAGTCGCGTACGCGCGGGCACTAAGATGGTGGATGTTTCTGACCGTGACCTTCCAACAGGATTAAATCAGATTGAATTAACATTGTTGAATTCGATCTGAGATTTTGTGTGGAATTCAAAATTGTCTGAACGATTGGATAAATAGTGCATCGTGGTGAATTCTCTGCGGATTATACATCATGCCGTATGGTGAATGGATCTTTGCTTTCGGGTGCACGTGTAACGGTGGCTTTGGGAAGGTACCTGCGCAGCGAGCGGTGGGCGCTCCCCGGCTCCGCTCCCGGGACGTCCGGCCAGGGTCCGCACGGGGGCTCGGGGAGGCAGCGCCCAATCAGAGTCCGCGCTGCGCAGCGACGTCATCGCAAGGCCAGGCTGGGCGGAGCGACGACGGCGGCAGCAATGGCTCAGGTAACGTGCTGGCGGCGGGGCTCTGCAGTGGGGTGAACTGTGGCTGCGGTCCCGCCCGAGGGAAGTTCGGGTTCCGGGACTCGAGCGGGGGTGACCGCAACCCTTCCCCGATCGCCGCGCTGAGCTCCCAGGACGGGAGCCGGGGTCGAACCTCTACCCCGAAATCATGCCGGTTCGCTGGCTGAGCACAGGGCACTGCGGGGAGGGGGGAAGTTCGGGTTCCGGGACTCGAGCGGGGGTGACCGCAACCCTTCCCCGATCGCCGCGCTGAGCTCCCAGGACGGGAGCCGGGGTCGGACCTCTACCCCGAAATCATGCCGGTTCGCTGGCTGGGCACAGGGCACTGCGGGGAGGGAGAAGTTCGGGTTCCGGGACTCGAGCGGGGGTGACCGCAACCCTTCCCCGATCGCCGCGCTGAGCTCCCAGGACGGGAGCCGGGGTCGGACCTCTACCCCGAAATCATGCCGGTTCGCTGGCTGGGCACAGGGCACTGCGGGGAGGGGGGAAGTTCGGGTTCCGGGACTCGAGCGGGGGTGACCGCAACCCTTCCCCGATCGCCGCGCTGAGCTCCCAGGACGGGAGCCGGGGTCGGACCTCTACCCCGAAATCATGCCGGTTCGCTGGCTGGGCACAGGGCACTGCGGGGAGGGGGAAAGTTCGGGTTTTTATTGCGGATCGCAATCTCCAATGTCTGCCTTTGTTACTGAGATACAAAAAAGGGCGAGGTGGTAAAGTGTCTATTGATTGCAGAGGAAGCATGCGGTGCGGGCAGGCGGAAAGGAGGGGGCATAAAGAAATCTTACAATGTACTGAGGCAGATGCTTGGCGTTTCTAGTCGGTTTTGCTAAGACCAGACGTAATATTTGTGCTGTAAAATAAATTGGAAAGATTGGCAACCTTTTAAGGACATTGACCAACGACCTTGAGACCATTAACTCAGGAAATTACACTGGCGGAAATCCCACCAATTGCCTTGCAACGTGTAAGCTGACCGAGAGCCTGGCCTATAATTTGTTGAAATTATCGAGAAAAGTAATTAATTCTCAGAGCTTGTCTGTAGAGATGTAATAACTAGATTTGCTTATTTAATATCATCGCACTATATGTTTTTGGTCGATTATTGAAAAATCTTATTACACAACAAGAAAGTTGATGAATGGATGGCCAAGGTGTGTGTCCACTGCTAGCACTGAATGAGTTGTGCTACGTCTGCCAATTGGTTATGATCATTCTGAGTGTAACACATGGATACAAAAAGGCATTTGTGTACTGTCTTCAGATCCTCTGAGAGTGAAGGAAAACACTCCTGTTGTGAGGACAGGTGGTTGATGAAGGTGAACAGCATTTAATTATTACCTATGTACAACCTGATGTGCCTTTGTGTGACATCACCAAAGTTGTGTTAATCTTTAAGCAGTTTTAATTAAAACCACCTAATCTTTATGTGTATTTAATGTTGAGATAGAGTTGGAACTTTTATGTAGTTGAAGCTTTATAATCAAATATTATGAGATGAAAGCCAAAAATATTATGACTTGCAATGCTTTTCTGGCAATCAGTTAATGGGCTAAAACTTATTAGGATACTAAATTAAAACCTATTAATTTCAGAGAAAAACAATGTAGGCACAATTTTTTGGAAGCATGGTTCTTTTCTGATAATTCCATGAACAAACATATTGAAGTAGATGCCATCTACAAGCCCCTAACAGCCAAAGAAATGTGAGCCAATAGAATTGAAAGGTCACCTGGAGGGGTAGCCAATCAGGACCAAGGCAAACAAACAGGGTCCTATAGTGAGGACTCCCAGGGAGAAATGACCAGCAACTGTGCATCAACTGGTGATGAAACGTCTTCAAGCTAATGGCCGAGTTCAGCAAACACTACAACATCAAAAGGGGCCATCTTCCTGTAATTGATCTTCGATATGCCTGTAGAGAGGTAGATTAGACTTGATTTTAATATGTAGAATGTTCAGCAGCTGAACATCTATAGACATGGAAAAGGAATGCTAATTGTATTCGTTTTGGTATGTATGATTGGGAGCAGCAATTTAATATGAGAATTTGCTATGCTTGATGTTGAGGACCAGGAGCAGCCAACAGACCTAACCACTAATCACAGCCACACTGGACCAGAATACATGGAACCCAGATCATCCTTTACAGCCAGCTGAGGACTCGCCAATAGACAATCCCTTAGGAGAACATTGTACTTGACTCGCGCGATCACGCTAACACTGTTACAAATTTCATCATCGTGTGCCATGTTGTATGACATGGCTGATTATTCTACTGAAGTGGTTTACCATTGCTGCCTTCTGGGCAGTGTCTGTACAAGATGGGTGACTCCAGCCATTATCAAAACTCTTCGGAGACTGTCTGCCTGGCATCAGTGGTCACATAACCAGGATTTGTAATATTTCTTTATTTGAGATTCAGCACTAAATGGGCCCTTCCTACTCTTTGAGCCATGCTGCCCAACAATCCTCCTCCTTGATCCTGACCTAATCATGGGACAATTTACAATGACCTACCAACCAACTGTGGGAGTAAGTGTAAGTGGTCACGGGGAGAACATACGAACTCCTTACAGGCAGTGGCGGGAATTGAACCTGGGTTGCCTGTACTGTAAAGTGTTGTGCTAACCACTACACTTCTGTGCCACTTTTATGCGCCAGCTACTGATACGGCCATCCACCACCTGGTCCCATGGCTTCATGTGACCTTGATCTAGGGCAGGGGATGGGGGGTGTGCTAAGCAGGTGCTACGCTTTGCCTAAGGGTGACTAATAGGCTAGCAAAGGGAAAGAATACCTTACACCCTTTTTGGTAAGGATGTATCTCCACCCTACCATCCAATTTCAAATGTACCATTCACAAAAAGGTTATAGTTGTTGTTAGATCACATTGATACAGCAAATTTGCTGCAGTTTACTATTCCCTTCATTAACCCTGCGTTTATCTGGTGTATTATTGGGACTGGTAGAGTGCACATAACTAAATATCTTGAGCAGGATGACAAATTTTGATCATGTCCCAAGGATGTTTTTGATCTATTCTGATTTTATTTCTTCCATTTTAGGCTGATTTTGAAAAGGCGGCAGAAGAAGTCAAGCATCTCAAAACTAAACCATCTGATGAGGATATGTTGCTCATCTATAGTCTCTACAAACAGGCAACTGTCGGAGATGTGAATACAGGTCAGGTGGTCATCAGACTCAGTACCAATCTGTACCATATCCGATGTGGATGTTGGTGACCATGGTTTTCCATACAGATCTATCCCTTGTTCCTTGAATGATTTGCATTTCCTTGATGTTTAGCCACCTGGCTAGGCTTTTGATGTTCATAAGCCGAGGTCTTCCTCTAGGTTTGGTCCCCTCAATCTTTCCAGAGAGTATGAGTTTCTCTAGTTCATCTTTCCACATGGTGTGTCCTAGGAATCTGAGTTGTCTTTCTCTTATTGTTGGTATGGCTGATCTAACAGCTCAGGCTCTTCTGAGAACTTCTTCATTTTTTGTGTGTGTGGTCCATGGTATTTTTAACATTCTCCTGTAGAACCGTAATTCAGCTGCTTCTAGTCTCTTTTCCATTGCTGGGGAAATGGTCCGGCATCCACTTATGGAAGTCAGACAGAATAAATGTAGCGCTGCAGTATTCTGTTTTTAGTGTACATGCTCATCTTTCTGTCTGTTAATATGGGCTTCATTTTCTGGAAAGCTTCTTTCACCATTGCTGTTCTGTATTTGATATCTGTGTTGCAGCTGCCATCACTTGTTATTTGGCTGCCAAGATATCTGAATTTGTTGACTTGTTTGATGTTTATCTTGATCACACATTGTGGGATGCTTGTCTTTATTGAGATGACCATGCTTTCTGTCTTCTTGGTATTGACTGAGAGGCCTCTGCTTCTACTTCCTGCTGCCACTACAGTGAGTGGTTCCTGAAGTTTTGCTTCTGAGTCGGCTGTTAATACGATGTCATTAGCATATCTGATGTTTTTTATATTGTGGCCTCCAATTGTGAGACTTTTGATGTCTTTGATACTTCTCAAGATATTTTCACGATACAGGTTGAATAAGTCGGGTGAAAAGACACAACCCTGCCTGACTCCTCTCATGATATTCACGTACTCACTCACTTCTCCTTCTATTCTGGTGGATGCTGCCTGGTCCCAGTATAAGTTTCTTAAGAAACGTATCTCTTTCCCATCTATATCAAGATATTGAACCATTTCCAGGAGATCTTCCTGTCTGACAGTGTCAAAAGCTTTTGTATAGGTGATGAAACATAGATAGATGTCTTTTTGTACCTGGATGGCTCGTTCACAGATCATCCGTAGCATGAAAATTGCATTTCTGGTTCCAGTGTTTTCCACAAAGCTGCATTGTTCTTTACTGATTTCTGGTTTTATACAGCGTCTTGCTCTCATCAAGATTACTCTGAGAATAATTTTTGCCACGTGACTCATCAGGCTTATTGTACGGTGTAGCTCACATTCTGTTGCTCCCTCTTTCTTTGGAAGTGTGAGGAACACTGATTTACTTAAATCATCAGATATCTCCCCATGATCATAGAGTTCATTTGCTATTTCTGTTATTTTCTCTATTCCAAAATCTTCTAAGGCCAGTATCATTTCAACAGCGATGTTGTCTGGACCAGTTGCTCTGTTATGTTTTGTTTTACTTATGGCTGTTTGAATTTTCTGATTTTAGAATGTTAGGTCCTTCAAGAGTCTTCTTTATGTTTGGTTTTTCTCCTCTTTGGTCTTCAAAAAGTTATATATTCCGTCCATCTGTTTGGGATTTCCTCTTTGCTCATAATTAAGTTGCCGTCTTTTGCCTTGATGCATCCACTTGCTGAGCAAGGTAATTTCTCAGTTAGTTCTTTAATCTTACTGTGCATCATCTTTGTTCCAGAGTTATGGGTTTGTAGTATTTCTATCTCTGAGCATTTCTCATTTAGCCATCTGTCTTTAGCTTTTCTGCATTTTCTTTTTATTGTCTTATCAAGTTGTTTGTATTCTTCATTTTCTCTGGATTTGATGGTCTGTTTTTGTTGCGTCAATTGTATTATATCTTCAGTTATCCATTTCTTCTTACTTTTCTGCTCTTTTTGTGGGATGGTTTCTTTTGTAGCTTCAATCATGTCTCAGGAGGATTTGCCTCCTTCATCCTGCAGCAATTGAAAATGGTTTTTCACCTTGATTGTGTATTCTGTTTTCAGATTAGGGTTGTTTTGTAGTTTATAGTGGGATTGCTGTTCAGTTTATTTTTTATTATTTTATTTTCCCAGAACGTCCAGGCATGTTGGACCTGAAAGGAAAAGCCAAATGGGATGCATGGAGTGCAAAAAAGGGTTCGTATTGTACAGCTAAACAAAAGCCTCCTAGTTAGTATAATTAATAGTGAGTGTAGAGTACATGGAACATCTATCCAACTTCACTAGTTTTTTTCTAAATTGGATTAACATTACTAATCGGAAACTGAAATTACAATCGCTTAAGAGTAGCTAGTAATATTTAGAACTACCCTGTGTACATAATTATCATATGTAAACCAATAATTTAATGTTTTTGTATTAATTTCTGCTGTAATTTCCAGGCTGTCATGGTGGGCAGTCATGGGGGAACCTTTCATTAGTTAGTAGATGGAAGTTACAGCTCAAATTATAACAGGATGTTTGAACCACCTATCTAAGTTGATGAAATCAGAAATGCTTTGGGCCTTTTCATGTGGGGTGGACATATTTTTCTAATTTCCTGGTGATCAAGACTGGAGATTCTTGCATTGAGATTCTGATTGTTGATTTAATTCAATAGAACAAGCTCATTTCCATTTGAACTTTTATAATACAATACGTTGCTACTGACATTCTTTTAGAATTGCATTGAAAAGAAGGTTCCATTTATAAAATTAAAACTTAAGACAATAAGATGCAGGAGAATTAGGCCATTTGGCCCAGCGAGTCTGTTCCGCCATTTCATCATGGCTGATCCATTTTCCCCTCACCCCCAGTCTCCTGCCTTCTCCCCGTATCCCTTCATGCCCTGACTAATCAAGAGTCTATCAGCCTCTGCCTTAAATATACCCAATGACCTGGCCTCCACAGCTGTCTGTGGCAATGAGTTCCATAGATTCACCACTCTCTGGCTAAAGAAATTCCTCGTCATCTCTGTTATCAAAGGATGCCCCTCTATTCTAAGGCCGTGTCCTCTGGTTGTAGACTTTTCCACCGTAGGAAACAATCTCTCCGCATCTACTCTATTGAAGCCTTTCAACATTCAATAGGTTTCAGTGAGGTCACCCCTCATTCTTCTGGAATCATTTTCCTGAACCTCCTTGAACCCTCTCTTAACATCAGCACAATCTTTCATAGATAAGGGGCCCGAAACTGCTCACAATACTCCAAGTGAGGCCTCACCAGTGCTTTATAAAACAGCAACTTAGCTGTAAATAAATAAGCTATTTTTTATGCATAGAAGGTAATTATTTTAATTCTTTGATTATCCTTTAATAGGTACAACTAAAGAAGATGCAATGAAGAACTACATAGAAAAGGTTCAAGAGCTGAAAGAAAAACATGGCATGCAATAGTTTGTGGCCTTAATAAAATGGCACATTTCATTTGCAATTGTAGGAAATAAACACGGTTAATTTTTTTATCTTCATCTTACTGAGATATTATCTAAACAGAACTGCCTTAATGGTGGTATGACGACCTTAATACGATTACATGTTTCTTCATAATGTTTACTAATGTTTAGCCATACTTGTGAGTTGGAAAACTGGATTTACAATATGCCTTCTAAGAAAAATAAAATCACAACTGGGTTTTAACTATTATTTATTGCCGGCTGTTAATACTTTAAAAAATCACAACTTTACAGGCATTTGAAGTTTCTCGTTTTGTTTCAACAAAATGATTCCCCTGCTAATTCAGAGTGTGCAGCTAGACGAGGTACAGTTCTGTGGCTCCTTAGCCTTTAGAAGTAGTGATTGACCTTTGTGCAAGCATTTTCTAAAAACAGGGAGGGAAGATGCTTAAAATGAACACCAACTTTTGGGAAAGGAATGGGAAGTGAGTTGGTGGGAGTGGTTCAATGAGGGATTTTTTTTTTAGTTTCTCTTCCCATACTACCATGACATACTGATTAGATCCATTTTCTGTAGTCATCAGCCCTTCAGGGGCATAGGTCACTGACAGCAGCCCACCAGAGTCCTCTATCCTGGGCCTGTGTCCCCAGGTGTTACCCACCTTCCTGGCCTACTAGGCCAAGCTGCTTCTCTCAGGATGATGTGGAGCTTCTGCTGGCATTTCTGTGACTAGGTTTCTATGGAATAGGGTTGCTAGACCCATGCTCGACTCTCCTGCGGCTGGACTTGGGACATTCCATGGAGGAGTTCTCTCCATTTTAGTACCTTGCAAAAATGGCATGTGTCACGTAATTTTTGACTGTAAAGGATTATTACTTTTTAACCAAAACTATGCAGTGGGTTATCTGAGCTAGCTGTTAATCAGATAAATTCGCTAAGAAAAGACATGGAATGGATGGAAAGCCGTTACTGCACAGTCAGATCACGAATTTGTGGTAAAGATATTTGCGTGGGAAAAGTCTAAATATTTTGTGTAAAAGTGACTCATCTTGAACAAACGAATGAGATCAACACTCAGATCTTTAAAACTTACAGAGCAAATTCCCCTGTTGCAGTTCAAGGTGTAGGGTGGTCAAATAGTTGGGTAAAATCATTGGCTTGTCTTCCCTTTTACCTTTATGAACTAGTAATTAAAGAGTAACACACTTCAGTACTGGTGAAAGGTCTTGGCCCAAAATGTCGACTCTATTCCTTTCCATAGATGTTGCTTGACCTACTGTGTTCCTCCAGCTTTTTGTGTGTGCTGCTCTGGATTTCCAGCATCTGCAGAATCTTGTGTTAATGGTTTAAGAGGCCTGTATTCCTGAAACACGCAGACAGTGGAGGAAGATGTGCAAATGAGGCAGACCTGCTTTTACTTTCATCTTAAGGTCATAGAACATAGGAGCAGGGTTTGGCCTCTTGGCCCGTCAACTCTGCACCACATTCCATCAACTCTCTCAACCTCATTCTCCCCGTAACCTTTGATGACCTAATCAAGAACCTATCAACCTCTGCTTTAAGTATAAGGACGGCCTCCACAGCTAACTGTGACAATGAATTCCAGATTTATTACCCTCTGATTAAGACATCTCCTCATCTCTGTTCTAAATGGATACACCTCTATTTTGAGGCTGTGCCCTCTAGTCCTAGACTCCCTACTATAGAAAATGCCCTCTCCATATCCACTCTTAGTTTTTCAATATTCAATAAGATTCCATCCCCCCCCCCCCACCATTCTTCTAACCTCCAGCAAGTATAGAGCCATCAAACACACCTCACATATTAACCCTTTCATTCCTGGAATCATTCTCATGAACCCTCAATGCCAACACAGCTCTTTGATAATGGGCCTAAAACTGCTCACAATTCTCTGTGTGCTCTGACCAATGCCTTATAAAGTCTCAGCATTACATCATGGCTTATGTATTTCAGTCCTCTTGAAATGAGTGCTGACATTGCATATGCCAAGTCACCACAGACTCGACCTTCAAGTTAACCTTTAGCGAATCCTGCTTGATAACTCATAAATCCCTTTGCACATCTGACTTCTGAATTTTCTCCCCATTTAGAAAATAGTTTATGCCTTCATTCCTTCTCCCAAGGTGCATGATCATACACTTCCCTGCACTAATCCATCTGCTAGTCTGGCTGTGGAGGTCAATTCATTGGCTACATTTAAAAGTGGAGGTTGATTGGTTCTAGATTAGTAAGGGGAGTCACAGGTTACAAGGAGAAGGTAGGAGAATGGGGTGAGAGATACAGTAGTAAATCAGACACAATGGAATAACAGAACAGACACAATGGGCCAAATGGCCTATGCTATGGTCATATACATTGGAAAAGTTGCATAGTGTTTTTAATCATGTTGAATGCTTTTCTGAGGCAGCAGGAAGTCAAGTACTGAATTAGTACTCAAAGGGTATGAGTTTTGAAACTCACTCAAGGGACATACACAAGAGATTCTGCAGATGCTGGAAATCCAGAGCAACACGCACAAAATACTGGAGGAACTCAGCAGGTCAGGCAGCATCTATGGAAATGAATAAATAGTTGACAGGTCCTGGCCTGAAATGTTGACTAGTTATTAATTTCTATCAATATTAGTCAAGAACACCTATTAGCATAGTCGTTCACCTCCCTCCCTAGCATGAGATACAAAATCATGTACCAGGTTCAAGGACAGCTTCTATTCTGGTGTAATAAAGCAATTTAATAGTCCTATAACACCAGGATATACAATAAAATGGATTCCTCACTTCACAATCTACCTCATTATGGCCTTGCGCCTTATTGCCTGCCTGCAGTGAATTTTCTCTCTAACTGTAACATTATATTCTGCACTTTGTTAATGCATTTTCTCTTCTATCATCTCTAATATAATCTGGGCACCATACAGCTTTTCCACTATAAAAGGAAGGGGGAAGACAACAGAATAAATGGTGGTGGCAGGATTAGAAGGAGATAGATGAAGCCAGCTGGTTGGGAAAGATAAAGGCTGGAGCAGAAGAAATCTGGAGAGGACAGTGGACCGTGAGAGAGAGGAAAGGAGGGTCCCCAGCGGAAACTGGTGAAGAGAAGTGGCAAGAAACGGGTGGGGAAGAAGAAGGGAAAAAATACTAGAAGAAAACATCGATAATCATGCCGTCAGATTAGTGGCTATTGACAGGATATGAGTTGTTGCTCCTCCACCCTGAGGGTAACCACATCGTTGCAAAAGAGGAGACCATGGACTGACATGTTGGTACAGAAATGGGAATAGGAATTAAAATGGTTGGCCAAAAGATTCACAGGTGAACTATTGCCCCATCTGGAAGGACTGTTTGGGCCTTGAATAGAGGAGATGAATGGGCAAGCTTAGCATTTCAGTCACTTTCAGGGAGGTGCCAGGAAGGAGATAAGTGGGGAGTGACAAATGGTCAAGGGAATCAAAGAGGGAGTGATTCTTGTGGAAAATAGAAGGGGAGGGAGGTAAAGATGTGTTTGGTGGTAGGATCCCTTTGGAGATGGTGGAAGTTGTGGAGAATGATGTTTTGGATGCAAAGGCTCATTGGGTGGGAGAAGAGAAACTCAATCATTGTTAAGGCAGTGGGAAGATGGGGTGAGTGCAGATGACCAGGAAATGTAGGAGATGCGAGTGAGGGCAGCATCAATGGTGGAGGAAGGGAAAATCCTTTCTTTGAAGAAGGAGGACATCTGTTCCCAAGATGAGGCTTTCCTTTCCATCTCTGATGCCCTGGAAAACAAAACCTCATTCTGGGAACAGATGTGATGGAGAAGAAGGAAATGAGAAAAGGGAAAAACATTTTAACCAAAGACAGTGGGAAGAGATATAGTCAAGATAACTGAGAATCAGTAGGTTTATAAAAGATGACAGTCAACAGTTTGTCTCCAGAGATCAAGAAAGGGGAGGAAGTGTCAGAAATGGACCAAGTGAATTTAAGGGCAGGGTGGAAGTTAAGAGGCAAAGTTGATGGAATTGACAAGCTCAGCATGGGTATTAGAAGAGTCCTGTGTTTTCAGATGTCCTGTCTCTGGCTGTAAAGAATTTATATGTTTACACTATGACTGTGTGGGTTTCCTCCCATAGTCCAAAGATGGACTTGTTGGTAAGTTAATTGGTCATAGTAAATTGTCCCATGATTAAGCGAGGATTAAATTGAGGGATTGCTGGCAGCACTCTTTAAAGGGTCATATTCTGTGTCTTGATAAATAAATAAAAAACTAGAGGCCAAATCCAACCACGCTTAAGATAAAATTGGATATTGAAATGTACTCTTGTTCATTATGTGTGAAATAGAGGTTTTATTAGCATACACACAACAATAGAGAAATTGGCATATCACTTTAACTACAATGATGAGAACTATTACACTAAAATGTTAACATTACTGTTGTTGTTTACCAGCTGTCATCAGGACAGCTGTTTCAAAGACCCATGATGCAGTTGTGATTAGAGATGCAAGTCACGGTTCATTGCCTGAATGAAACACCACACAGTTTTCTTCTATGTGTTAACGTGACTACTTGTAGAACCTCCAGAGTCCTCAAATTATACACGCAACACTGCATTTTGTTTACAGTCAAGTGTTTCATGCATGAAACTTGTCTATTTTGATTTCCACTTCTGGGATCTCTTTATCAGTAAATAATAGTCAAACAGTCTAAAATAAATTATTTATCCAGTTTACTGGACACTGAACATACAAATATATAAACACAGTTTATCCAAAATTCAGAGTGCTTTTATTATTAAAGTATGTATGTTATATGCAACATTGAGATCCGTCTCCTTACAGGCAGTTACAAAACAAACCCGAAAGAACCCATTGAAAAAAAACACATCAAACACCCAATGTGTAGAGAATAAAAAACAACAAGTCGTGGAAACAATAAAAGTAAGCAATTAACATTCAGGGCTGAAAGTGAGTTCACAGGCAGGAAGCCAGTCATCAACTGCAGCCAATCCAGGAGTCTGTTAGTTGCAGGCCACAGCCTTAGTTACATGCATAGATGAGTAATCCTCGCCGAGCAGCAAGCTGAACACTCACCTCCATTGCTTAAACTATTAAATACTTGCGCTTGCAGTCTTGCTCCAGCAGTCAATATCGTTGAATTCTCAGCCACAATTCAGAATGCCACCGAAAGAGCAAGAGCTGTGTGCCGAACATAGAATTCCATGTGTTATATCAACATGGACCTATGATCAACTACCCAGAGAAAAATAGACACCCAACCCTCAATGCTGTAACATAGAAACATTAAGGCATTGGGATAAATTACTAGGAAAGCACAGAGAATATTGTCCAAGATAGTAAAATTGACCAGGTACAAACCATAATTCCCTTCACTTTTGTCTTCTTTTGTGTATAAGAGTTGCATATAAACATAAGGTCACTTGATATTTTAAATAAGTTGCAATTGCCATTTGATGCAGTTCCACGAGGTGCCTGTTGTAGGCAGTCTATGTCTCAGAGCATATGGGAGTTCTGGAGATACTGCTGCCCAGTAACACACACAAAATGCTGGAGAAGCCCAGCAGTCAGGCAGCATCTATGGAAATGAATAAACAGTCGACGTTTCAGGCTGAGACCCTTCTTCAGGACTGGAAAGGAAGGGGGAAGATGTCAGAATAAAAAAGTGTGGAGAGGGAAGGAGGCTGGCTGGAAAGTGATAGGTGAAGCCAGGTGGGTGAGAAGGAGGAATCTGATAGGAGGAGTGTGGACCACAGGAGAAAGGGAAGGAAGAGGAGACCCAGGGGGAAGTGATAGGTAGGTGAGAAGTGGTAAAAGGCCAGAGTGGGGAATAGAAAAAATCGATATCCATGCCATCAGGTTGGAGGCTACCCACACAGAATATAAAGTGTTGCTTCTCCACCTTGAGGGAGGCCTCATCTTGGCACAAGAGGCGGCCATGATCCAACATGTTAGAATGGGAATGGGAATTAGAATGTTTGACCACTGGGAAGCTCTGCTTGGTGGATGGAATGGAGGTGCTTGATGAAGTGGTTCCCCCAATTTACAATTAGTTTCTCCAATATAGAGGAGGCTGCATTGGGAGCAACGAATATAATAGACAACCCCAGCAGATTCACAGATGAAGTGTTGTTTCAGCTGGAAATACAGTTTGGGCCCTGAATGGAGATGAGTGACGAGATAAATGGACAAGTGTAGCACTAAGTCCGCCTGCAGGGTTAAGTGCTGGGAGGGAGAGTAGTGGGGAGGGACAAATGGACAAAGGGAGCAATGTAGACCAGGAGATATACTTCAGATCTGAGGTCCTGCTTTTCTCAGTTGGAACATTGAAGATGATAGTGACTTTCATCACTAACACCCATCTTCACCAAGAGGGAGTGTCTGAGATATGGGAGCATTTCCTTCTTGAATCTTTATTGAGAGAGGCACCATTTTCCAGAGGAGGCAGGTTGGTAGAGTTACATGTTGAGTGTAAGGCCTATCTTCTTATATGCTTTTGTAAGTGAATCAAAGACAGCTATTGCTGGTTGCTGTACTTTTTGTTGAGATTTTCAACAATGAGGATAACCATATAACAATTACAGCATGGAAACCGGCCATCTTGGCCCTTCTAGTCCGTGCTGACGCTTTCACCTAGTCCCACCAACCTGCACTCAGCCCATAACCCTCCATTCCTTTCCTGTCTATATACCTATCCAATTTTTTTTTAAAATGCTGATATCAAACCTGCCTCTACCACTTCTACTGGAAGCTCGTTCCACACAGCTACCACTCTCTGAGTAAAGAAGCTCCCCCTCATGTTACCGCTAAACTTTTGTCCCCTAACTCTCAACTCATATCCTCTTGTTTGAATCTCCCCTACTCTCAATGGAAAATGCCTATCCACATTAACTCTATCTATCCCCCTCATAATTTTAAATACCTCTTTCATGTCCCCCCTCAACCTCCTATGCTCCAAAGAATAAAGACCTAACTTATCAACCTTTCTCTGTAACTTAAGTGCTGAAACCCAAGTAACATTCTAGTAAATCTCCTCTGTACTCTCTCTAATTTGTTGACATCTTTCCTATAATTCAGTGACCAGGACTGTACACAATACTCCAAATTTGGCCTCACCAATGCCTTGTACAACTTTAACATTACATCCCAACTCCTATACTCAATGTTCTGATTTATAAAGGCCAGCATACCAAAAGCTTTCTTCACCACCCTATCCACATGAGATTCCACCTTCAGGGAACTACGCACCATTATTCATAGATCACTCTGTTCTACTGCATTCTTCAATGCTCTACCATTTACCATGTATGTCCTATTTTGATTAGTCCTACCAAAATGTGGCACCTCACACTTATCAGCATTAAACTCCATCTGCCATCTTTCAGCCCACCCTTCTAACTGGCCTAAATCTCTCCATAAGCTTTAAAAACCTACTTTATTATCCACAACACCACCTATCTTAGTATCATCTACATACTTACTAATCCAATTTACCACCCCATCATCCAGATCATTAACATATTTGACAAACAACATTGGACCCAGTACAGATCCCTGAGGCACACCACTAGTCACAGGCCTCCAACCTGACAAACAGTTATCCATCACTACAGCAATACACCACAACACCAATAATGTCCTGTGTGCCTCTGCGCAGGCAGAATCAGGACTGCAGTTAGGAATAACTCTGGCAGTTGGGAAGAAGTCGCTGAAATGACCCTGGCAGTGCCTTTCACAACTGCAGATAGCATGGAGCACCCTACTTTGTGCAGATACCTCATTCAGACTTGTTCATGTCTTGAAGATGGTCACAATTATAGAATCTACGGTCCTTTACTTATCCCTCTCTTCTTAGAGGTAGACATGAGATTGATGGATCTCCAGATGCATGGCTGAAGCTGTTCAGCAACCAAGTTTCAGAAGTTTAGCAGAAATCTGTCAGATCATGAAGCTTTCTTAGTTCAAAGTAAATTTTTATGTTACCATATACAACCCCGAGATTCACCTTCTTGCGGGTGTACGCAATAAATCCATAGAATAATAACTATAACAGAATCAATGAAAAACTACACCAACTTGTGCATTCAACCAGTGTGCAAAAGACAACAATTTGCGCAAATACAAAAAGGAAGAAATAATAAGAAATAAATATAGAGAACATGAGGTGAGAGTCCTTGAAAGTGAGTCCATAGATTCTGGAAACATTTCAATGATGGGGCAAGTGAAGCTGAGTGGTTATCTCCCTTCGGTTCAAGAACTTGATGGTTAAGGGGTAATAACTGATCCTAGACCTGGTGGTGTGAGTCCTGAGGCTCCTGTACTTCCTTCCTGATGGCAGTAGTGAAAAGAGAGCATGACCTGGGTGGTGGGAGTCCCTGATGCTTTTCTGTGACAGTGTTTCGTGTAGGTGTGGTCAACAGAGTGGAGGGCTTTACCCATGATGGACTGGGCCTTATCCGCTACTAAGTCTGACCTTGAGGCTTTCTTATTTTTCAGTTGGAATATGATTTGGTATCTTCAAACTTTGGTTTTATGGGACCAGCAACAAGTGTAGGCCAAAATAAGAGATGTTCAGATCAAGGACAAAGTTGTGGTTGAGGCCTTCAAAGTGTTTCTTGAAGCAATCATTGACTGCCTTCCTGTCCCTGATCATTTCAGCTCCATTCGTGGAGTCACTGTTCCCCGTAAGCTGCATGACTGCATGGCCTTGCAATAGCTGAGATGCTCCTGCGCACACAGCCGTTGTTGCTGCACAGCTGGAAGATGTTTACAAAACAGGAAAGATTTTCCTAGTCCTACTGTATTTTGTTATACCCCTCAATTAATAAATAAAATCAAAATTATGTGATTTTTTTTCATTTTCATTCTGAATATTCATAGTATGCGTATTACTAAAAATATTTAAAGTGCCAAGCTGTTTTCAGGCCATGTAAAAATTTCCAGCTCAGAGCAATAGTTGGCCCACTCGACTGTAAAAAAAATAGAGGCAATGCTGTATAGGGCTTTGGCTTACAGCACAGAAAATCAATTCATATCTTGTCTATCGGAAAGTAGTTGAGCCTCCAGAACTCCTTCCACCCACCATCTCTTTTCAATCAGTTTTTTTTGCTGGACCTCAGCCTTGATCTACCAGAGGAGCTGTTACCTTTTGATTTGAAGCCAAACACAATTTTGATAAAACATCACATACTGTATATAGTCTTACTGTAAGTAAAGATAAAGGCAATTTATCTTTAGCCACAACATGCAAGTATTTTTATCATATTTCATATGAGATATTTATGAAAAAAGATATCAAGTATATCACTGCACCACTCAGCCTTGTTTAACTCATAGTTCTTAAAGTTTGTAAACTGCTTTCTATTTTAAGACATGAATCAGTCATTTTTAAGCAATGTTGTATTCTATGCTTTTAAAAAATCAAGCATGGATTGTCCACAAGGCATTGTAAAAAAAAGCTCTTTTTCTAATGTCTGAGTTCTTAAGTTTTCAACACAAACTCAAATCCTGTGAATGGACTATCAGAAGGCTAAATAGCAGAATATTTAGTCTGATATTGAATTTGCAACAAAAATAAACCACTGATACATCAGTTTGTTGTCTACTTTTGGCTCCTTCAATGTTTTCAATTCTGATGAGGACATACATCCAAACAATTTAATATAGAATTGTTGGAAATGAAGAAGTCACAACAGATTTATGTCAGCGCTACATAAATATGATAAGTGACACTTTCTTCAAGTGTGATATTACCAAATACTGCCAGGTGTTGACCAATGGGCGAGCTTCTCGGGTCAGGGCAGGAGGGTTTCAATCTGCTTTGAACTCTGAGATAAGAAGGGTTGTTGAGCTTGCACTTTATATTTGTGGGGATTGTTCAAGATCTGCCCTTAAAGATTATGAGCCCTGCGAGATCAACCTTGTAAACCTTTCCATCTTTGACATTAAAAATGGATTGATGTGATAGGCAGATCTATTTCAAAAAGTCTGTCCAGTCCTGGAATCAGTTTAAGCCTACATTTGGAAATAGACAACGATCCGAATTGAACCTAGCAAGCTTCTTGCAAAATATTTATTTAATCAGCGATACAGTACGGTGTAGGTCCTTATGGACCTTTGGGCCCACTGCCCTAACAACCACTGACAAACCCAGCCAACCCTAATCGAATCACTGGACAATTTACAATGAATAATTAACCTACCCAAAAGGTCTTTGGACTGTAGGAGGAAACTGGAGTGCCCCGGAAAAACACACGTTCCATGTGATGTGCGCACAGACTCCTGACAGAAGTGAACACCAAAATTCGGAATGCACCAAGCTGTAATAGAGTCACGCTAACCGCTATGTACCATGGCGCCCATATATGGTCATGTGGCATATTCATGATTTATATTTCTATATAAAGCCATTAACATACCTACAAATCAATTTAATAATCTATTTAAGAAACTTCGGGATGCGAGCCAATGAGCTTCCATTATTCACTGATCAAAGCAATGAGGAAGATTGAAACATCGAGGTGAATGTGAAAGGCGAGTGAGAGTTCAGCGCTGGCTACCTGCCTTTTGATCCCTCTGCTGCCAGAGGAGCCCATGTGGCCTATCACTGTACCTGGAGGGTAGGCCTCTCTCCATGACGTTGTAGAATGTTACCTAGATTCTGAGTTTATGGATTTGGATGATGGACTATGGACTTTTTCAGCCTTATGGTTTTTATGTTCTGGTTGTTGCCCATTCTTTCTCATTTTTTTGTGTGAGGAGAGAGGGTTTTGGGGGCTGATGTTCTTGTTGCGCCTTTGTTAGATTTTTGTGCAGGACGGGTATTTGGGGGTTGACGTTCTTATTGTGTCTAGTGTGGTGGAAGGAGGAGTGTTCTCGTTGCGTTTCCGTACAGGGAACAGGGTTAATATTGCGCTGTCATTCTTTCTTGTGTGTAGAGGGTGGTGGGTTTGCTGTTTCTCTTTGAAGTAACTACCATGGTTCCCTTTGTTTCGTGGCTACCTGGAGAAGAATCACAGAGTTGTATATTGCACACATACTTAGCTAGCAATAAACCTTTGAACTTTGAACAATGCATAAAGCAGCCAAACAATTGTTAATTGTTAATGTCTCAAAAGCATTTGTGGGAAAGGTGAAACTTATTCTTGAAATACTGGCTAAGTGAGATCTTGATCTTTCCAGGCTGTTCTTTTAGACCTACATGTTGCCAAGGACCAGAACTTTGAAGTGCAGCCTGACCGAAGATGCACTTAATGTTTTTTTTTACAGCTGAGGGGACCAAATATTGCTCTGAGCAGGACTTTTTGTTTTACACTGTCTATAAACTGTGTGGCACATCATATAAAGGTGAATTCCAG
The DNA here is from genome assembly GCF_030144855.1 of Hypanus sabinus. Taxonomy (NCBI): domain Eukaryota; kingdom Metazoa; phylum Chordata; class Chondrichthyes; order Myliobatiformes; family Dasyatidae; genus Hypanus; species Hypanus sabinus. The sequence goes on from NC_082709.1 coordinate 7,842,549, forward strand.
CTGCGCTGCAATAAAGGCTACTTGTGCGGGAGCATTTCAGTTACAGTGTGGCCATGCACCCGCATAGCTTCGAGGGAACAGTGAGCTTGACACGTACTCTCTTTCAGTCTGAACAAATTACACTTGGGCCAATTCAACTGTATAGACACATGTTTGATATGCCAGACTTATAGGACCTGTCAACATAATCTCACCACAGAAGCAATGGTGACTTCCTTCAGTTTTGTCATGCCATTGTCATTTTGTGAGTGCACTCTGTATTCCATTAGACCAGAAAATGGAGCAAAGTAATCAGAAATGTATTTTAATAGGAGACATATAGAGCCTTCCAATCATAACAGATGCATTTATAAATGAATTTTCTTATTACAGTACAAATAATGTTATTTCATTTAGATAGAAAAAATGAAATTTTGCAATACATTCCGATACATGTAGCCACAAGAGTGAAATAACTTTTTTTATTTTATATTTTAATCTTCAAGTTGCATTATCTAGAGAAATTAAATAAATTAATTTTTCTTCGTTGACGATCGTGCTTTTACAAATGTAGCAAATTAATCGTGATATCAGCTTATAAACTGCAGCAGATATGTCACTGATGTCAGAGATTGTACAAGATAATTTTGCTGTACACACAGTCCCCAAGTTCCGTTCCTGAGAACTGTTTGCAACACAGTATTTTTGTCAGTCATAAAGGAACAGAAGCAGTGTGGGGGAGAGGATCACTGAACTGCTGTAACAGGCGAGGGAATTGGCATGGGAATGACCGCCGCTGACCCAGTCAGTCTGCTCGGTGCTCCCAATTGTTGCAGCCAAGGGGTGGTGGGGTGGGGGGAGGGGGGAGTTATGTGGAAATGCTCCATTCCCACCTGGCAGAAGATGTCCGTCGCCCCACAGCAGCCGAAAATTCCATTCCCATCTGTTACGTATCCCGTAACTGGATAACTTACCAGCAAAGATAGAGAGGTCCGTTGAAGTCTGATGGCACTATTTTCAAACGTTTTTATTTATAAAGGGGCACAAAAGTGAGGTTAATACAAACATTCAGATAATGCATGTCGTCAATACTCAATCTAAAGCGCGGGTATAGTAATAATCATCATTAAGAAGTAATCTCTACTGTTGTCTAGGGGATAATATATTGTCCGTTGGAAATATAAAAGCCACTCAGAAGTCTGCAGACTTTAGCCTTTCGGGGAATCGCTGGGTTTCACATGCTTTAGAGGGATCGGTGAAAAATGGAAAAACTTGCCCGGGTCTTTATGAAGCCACTCCTTTAAATCAGGGGAGCGTTGTTTCCCCGTTGTTAGTTCAAAGTCCTTCTCGGTTTTATCAGCCACCCGCTCCCCAGGCAAAGGAGTTAGGAGGGCACGTGGCGTTGAGTGGCTTCCAGCCATGAAAGCACTGAGCGAGGGTCTCCTTCGGGTGCGTCGCTGGGGTACCGCCTCCTGCAGTCCCCTTTTATCTTGACTTGCAGAGTTGTAGATGTCCATCAAAGTAGGGTGATGCAATCTCCACCCCCACATTGCCCGAGGGTGTCCATATCCATGGTAGCTGTCGCATAGCAGGGACATGCACATCACACAGGTGCCTCTAAGAACAATGACCAAAACCGTTGCATTGTCTCTCACTTCCGAGACCCGAATTAATAGCGATCTTGCGATTCTCCGGAAGGAGGGGGCTGCTCCCGCTCCTTCGGCCCCTCAGAGCTGTGGTACATTTATAATAGAAGATGTCTGTCACCCCACAGCAGCCGAAAATTCCATTCCCATCCATCCCTGGCCTCCAAATGGTCATTCATATATAAGGGTGTCCATAATTTTGGCATTCAGGCAGAAAAAATGAATTTTTGCAATACATTGCAATATATGTAGCCGCAAGAGTAAAATAACTTGTTTTATTTTATATTTTAATCTTCAAGTTGCATTATCTAGAGAAATTAAATAATTATTTTTTCTTCATTTAAACAATCATGCTTTTACAAATGTAGCAAATTAATCGTGATATAATGGAGGGCCAATAATAGGAGTTTTGAATAAACATTGGTATGTGTTTGCAATAGAAGCATAATGCATACGAGGTAAGACCATAAGAGTTAGGGGCAGAATTAGGCTATTCAGCCCATCGAGTCTGTTCCGCCATTCCATCATATTGAATTTATTATCCCTCTCAACCCATTCTCCTGCCTTCCTCCCGTAATCTTTGATGCTCTGACTGATCAAGAATCCATCAGCCTCTGCTTTAAATATACTCAGTGCCTTGACCTTCATACACTTTCCTACACCGTACTCCATCTGCCATGTCTTTGCCCATTCTCCTAATCTGTCTAAGTCCTTCTGCGGGCTCCCTGCTTCCTCAGCACTACTTGCCCCTCCACCTGCCTTCATATCATTCACAAATTTGGTCACAAGGCCATCAATTCCGTCATCCAACTCATTCGCGCATAATGTAAAAAGAGGCAGCCCCAACAGAAACTCCCGCAGAACGCCACTAGTCACCGGCAATTAGCTGGTTAAATGTTAATTGTTGTTCCTTTTCACACATTGGAAAAGGAAAACAGGAATTTCACAAAACAGGAAATCTGCAGATGACCCTTCTTGTCCTTCTCCTTAATATATTGACTTATTTATTTGAGATGCAACGTGCAATAGGCCTGTCTGGCCCTTCGAGCCACACAACCCAGGAGTGACCGGATTTACTCCAAGCCTAATCATGGGACAATTTACGGTGATCAATTAATCAGAAGGTCTGTGGCCTGTGGGTGGAAACCGGAGCACCCATAGGAAACCCATGCAGTCATGGGGAGAAAGTGCAAACTCCTTCCAGATAGGGATGGGAATTGAACCCGGGTTGCCTGCACTGTAACCACTATTCTACTGTGCACAGTGCCTGACAGTACCAGCGACCCGGGTTCAATTCCCACTGCTGTCTGTAAGGAGATTGTACGTTCTCCCCGTTAAGGGGTGGGATTCCTCCGGGTGCTCCAGTTCCCTCCCACAGTCCAAAGACGTGCCGGTTGGTAGGTTAATTGGTGACTGTTGTTCAATGATTAGGCTTGGAGTAAATTGGGAGACCGCTGGATGGCACAGCTCAAAGGGCAGGAAGGGCCTATTCCGTGCTGTACCTCAATAAACAAACAAATAAGTAAAATAAAATTTTCCCCATTCGTGTATTAGCTGTTCTCACAGGTCCATAAAGACAGCTTGCTAATGTGCACACCTTTGGCTGTAACGGGTGTGTTTTTAAGCCTTGAAGCCAAATGAAAATCAGATTAGAGCCCATCAGCACCTGACAAATAATCCCTGTTGATTATAGTATTAATGAATTCTAGAAAGCACTGGAAATTTGTAAAAATACAGAAATATCTAGTCGAGATTATTCAGCAACTAAATAGAATGTAGTTACTACTTTTAAACAGCACTGATGAAGGGTGGTTTCTGATACAGAACTGATGCACATGTATTGTGCTTTAGAGAGTTTGCAGATAAAAGCGCCGTGTTCTGAAATGTCAGCACTAGCATAACATCAGCAATATATATTGATTGGCGTACAATTCCCCGGTTTATGTTAGCTGTGCACATTTTAACATCCTCAGTGTAGTATAGGTACAACCACTTCTACTAACAACAACCAGCATCTTGGTTCCAAAAATAATACATGCAAAGCCAAAAATACAAAACAAAGAATCCAATTTTAAGCCTAATTTCTTTTGCCCTTGTTTTCATTTTTATAGTTTTAATTAATATAAATTAAAACGGCAGATGTACCAATTTTTTTCCAGCAGTGCATCATGGGAGGTAATTTTCTTTAAATGTATTCTTTTGTTTATTGAGATATAGTACAGAATAGGCCCTTCTGACACATCAACCCCCAGTTTAACCCTGACTTAATCGCAGGACAATTTACGATGACCTATTAACCAGTGCAGCTTTGGATTGTGGGAGGTAACTGGAGCACCCATAGGAAACCCACACAGTCATGGGGGAAATGTACAAACTTCTTTCAGGACAGTGGCAGGAACTGAACCCCAGTCATTGACTCTACTCAGTGGAATTCAGAAGAATGAGAGGAGATCTTATAGAAACATACAAAATTCTGAAAGGGATAGATAAGGTAGAGGCAAGAAAGTTGTTTCAACTGGTGGGTGAGACCTGAACTAGGGTGCATATCCTCAAGATCTGGGGGAGTAGATGTAGGATGGAGATGAGGAGGAACTGCTTTTCCCAGAGAGTGGTGAATCTGTGGAATTCTCTGCCCAATGAAGCAGTGGAGGCTACCTCAGTAAATATATTTCAGACAAGGTTGGATAGATTTTTGTATAGCAGGTGAATTAAGGGTTATGGGGTAAAGGCAGGTAGGTGGAGATGAGTCCATGGCCAGATCAGCCGTGATCTTATTGAATGGCGGAGTAGGCTCGATGGCCGACTCCTGCTCCTATTTTTCATTTTCTTATGTACTGTAAAGCATTGTGCGAATGACCATACTACTGTGCAATCACAGTAAAATAATAAAATGATAAAAGTGATATTGTTCTTAAGCCAAATAAAGATATTACTAAATAGATATAGGTACCTGTATTTATAAAACTTCCAGTTGATCTGTGAGCTGCACAGAATTTGTATAAGTAGCTCCGTAAATGCTGTAGGAGGCAATTCCCCTTGAGAAAAAAAATACCTATCTACCATGAGGAAAGGAAGTTCCAGGTCTCAAATAATTGTCTTCTCCCTATTTAAAGAACTATTCCTCAGGCAGTGATCCTGATTGACTGGACTTGTCAATCACTATAAACTCTATGGACCCAGTGATGCACATGTTATGGTTGTTTAATAACTTCAGATCTGCAGCAGTAAATGTCATGATCTTACCATTAAATGCTTAGTGCCGATGGGATCATAAACTTATATAGAAAAAATATCTCTGGAGATGGATTAAAACAGTATGATTACTGCATAATTGTTCAAAATCACAAACAACAAAAATTGTTCAATGTGAGAGATGAACATTCTGATATTTTTATGTGCATAAAAGAATATCTTTTCCTTTCTGTGTTCAGATGCACAGATTCCTCCTGCAAAGCTGAAGCATTCACCTGTCCTAATTATTAATGGAAGCTTATTTTCCTTGTGAGGTATTTTTGCTTTTGCTATTGCCTGCGTGGTTGGGGAGGGGGTGTTTGCTGCTGTTGGCACAAGGCACAACCCTTGCTGGCACGAGGGTCGGAGGGTCGATGCTTGTGTGATGGGGGGAGGGCATCTTCGGGGTTGTGATGTTTCGATCATACGTTTTCTGGCGGTTCTTGGGTTGTGGACGTCCGTGAAGAGTAAGAGTTTCAGATTCTATACTGTATACATTGAACCATTTGAAATTTGAAATCTGAAATTTGTTTATTATGTTTTAATATGCTTACATGCAACAAGATGATAAAATTATTACTAAAAAGTACCAGTTAACCAATTTTACTTTATTTGACAGCCCAGCAGGCACACACCCAACACTTCAGGGACAATCAATTATTTTAGAAATTCCATTCTGTGCTCATCAGTGGGAAAGCATACCTTGATTTCAGTTACACATCTACTGTTTGAAGCCATGTTTCCTTTTAACAATTTAATCTAAAACTTCCATTTGTTCTTGTTACTTACCTTTTAAGTTTGTACCTATGTGCGGCCTTCACACTGAAGCCCAAGTGCTATGAATTTTTTCTTTATTACTAATTCTTTATTTCTTTATTACTTTATTTTACCTATCAGTCTTGTTGCTTTCACCAGAATCGAGAACAGCACCAAGAGTATTTCATTCGGACCCGAAACAGAACATCGCAATGACTTAGGGTGCAAAATTTAGACTGGACCTAATATGGGGCAAATTTAGTGCAACCCACACTGAGAACCCAAGGATCAATGGAAAGTGAATTTCGTTTCTTCCAAAGTGTCTATTCTACCTTTGCAGGCCACATGTACCACTGACTGTTATTATCAGCTAAGTCCTGATGATGTTGGACCAGATTTTACTTGAGAGGAAAGTGGAACTGCAGCAACTGCATTGACTGGGTAAGTATCAATCCTTCCAAAACTCTGGAGATTTCCTATTTTTCCTTCAAAAGTTCTCTTCTGTCTGCATCAAGTATCCACAGCTCCATTTAACAGTTTTATTAAATCATAGAGATATGCAGCACACTCTTCAGTCCACCAAGCCCACGCTGACATTAAGCACCCATTTTACACATTACACTAAACCAAGGGATCCCAACCTGAGCTCCAGAGACCTCTCAGTTAACTGTCGGTGTCTGTGGCATAAAAGATGTTGTGAACCCCTGCAAAGAACCTATGTTTCATTCTTACCACAAGCTCACCACATCCCAAGGCTGAACTACAGTGGCTAATTAACGATGTTTGTGTCCCTGTGGAACAAGATTACCTCCTGTCTGTAGAGATGAAATGCACCTGGCCTTGGCTGGATATTGTTCATCCACTGAAGACAAGAAGCAAAAAGTAGGGTAAGGACAGGAGGGAACTTGTAAAGTGAACTTTCTGCCAGGACCAACCAGCAGGAAGTTTAGCAAGGGAGCTGACACTGCTACTTATAACCATATAACCATATAACAATCACAGCACAGAAACAGGCCATCTCGGCCCTCCTAGTCCGTGCCGAACTCTTAATCTCACCTAGTCCCACCTACCCGCACTCAGCCCATAACCCTCCACTCCTTTCCTGTCCATATACCTATCCAATTTTACCTTAAATGACACAACTGAACTGGCCTCTACTACTTCTACAGGAAGCTCATTCCACACAGCTATCACTCTCTGAGTAAAGAAATACCCCCTTGTGTTTCCCTTAAACTTCTGCCCCCTAACTCTCAAATCATGTTCTCTCATTTGAATCTCCCCTACTCTCAATGGAAACAGCCTATTCACGTCAACTCTATCTATCCCTCTCAAAATTTTAAATACCTCGATCAAATCCCCCCTCAACCTTCTACGCTCCAATGAATAGAGACCTAACTTGTTCAACCTTTCTCTGTAACTTAAGTACTGAAACCCAGGTAACATCCTAGTAAATCGTCTCTGCACTCTCTCTAATTTATTGATATCTTTCCTATAATACTTGTATTACTCCTATATACTTGTAAGGAAACAATACGTTATTTGGAAGCATTGGATCAGCTGTCACTTTTAATCCCAGCAACGATATTTTTAAGAGATTGGTGATGAAACATATCCGATTCTGCCTCAGAGGTGACTTGTATCTGACACAGTTTGCTTATTAGAACAAAGGTCTACAGCAGATGACTTCTCACTGGTTCTTCACTCAACCCTGGGATATCTGGACAGCAAATATGCATTCATCAGGATTATCATTATTAACTACAATTCAGCATTCAATACCACCATCCCCTCAAAAGTAATCAATAAGCTCCAAGACTTTGGCTTCAATACCTCCTTGTGCAGCTGGGTCCCTGATTTCCTCACCTGCAACCTCAGTCAGTTCAGATTGGCAGCAACATCTCCTCCATGATCTCCATCAACACAGGTACACCAGAAGGCTGTGTGTATAACCCCACGCTCTACTCGTTTTACACTTATGACTGTGTGGTTAAGCACAGCTCCTAAGCCATATTCAAGGTTGCTGATGATGCCATTTTTGTTCGAAGTAAAATTTAAGATCAGAGTACATACATGTCACCACATACAACCCCGAGTTTTTTTTTCTGTGGGCATACTTAGCAAATTTACAGAACAGTAACTGTAAACAGTAAACATCGGGAAGTATAAACTGTATACAAACTGTGAAATGCAGACATATGTTGTGGGAGGAATCAAAGGCGGTGGTGATAAGTCAGCACACAGGAAGGAGATGAGGGTGAGTGGTGTAATAACAACAACCTTAGCAACTTTAAATTCCTAGGTGTTACTATTTCAGAAGTCCTGTCCTGGGCACGTTACAAAGAAAGCACGGCAGCATCTCTACTTCCTTTGGAGTTTGCGGAGATCTGGCATGACATCTAAAACCTTGACAGACTTCTATAGACGTGTAGTGCAGTGTGTATTAACTGGCTGCATCACAGCCTGGTGTGGAATCACCAATGCATATCAAAGGAAAATTCTACAAAAGGAAGTGGTTCGGCCTAAGTACATCATGAGTAAAGCCCTCCCAACTATTGAGCACATCTACGTGAAATGCTGTTGTAGAAAAGCAGCATCCATCATCAGGGATGCCCAACACCCAGGATATGTTCTCTTCTTGCTGTTGCCATCAGGTAGAAGGTACAAGAGCCTGAGGACTCGCACCACCAGATTTAGGAACAGTTACTAGCCCTCAACCATCAGGCTCTTGAACAAAAGGGGATAACTACACTCAAGTTCCCTTGCTCCATCATTTAAATGTTCCCAGAACTAATAGCCTCACTTTCAAAGACTGTATCTCTTTATCTCATGTTCTCGTTATTTATTGCTATTTATTTATATTTGCATTTACACAGTTTGGTGTCTTTTGCACTCTGATTAATCTTTCACTGATCCTGTTATAGTTACTATTCTATAAATTTATTGAGTATACCCATAAGGAAATGAATCTCAAAATTACATATGTGACATATATGTACTTTGAACTTTGAAGATGCTGCTTCTTCTTATTGGACCAAAGGAGGCACTGGTCACGTTCTTGAATTGTCTGACATAAAAAGATTGAAATTTCTTGAGCTGAAAATCAGAAAGACTGCTGTCATCCTCCCTCGAATTTGTTAACATTTACTCTAAGATTCTGTCTACTGCCATTTCAAGTTGTTTTAATAAATGTGACAATTTGGCATTTTGACCTCAGTCTCCGTTTCTTGCACCTCATCCATTCTATCAGCAAGATTATTTTTGTCTTTTTTCAGAACAGTGGCTTTTCCATTGTTTATTTTTTCCTTTGGCAGTTTGCTCCTTCATTGTTATCACGAGGCTTGAACCATCAAATGCTTTTCCCGTTGAATTCCCAAACTAGCATTACACAAGTTATGCATAATTTAAAACAGCTGTATCTCGGATAACATTTTATTTCATCTGCCAACATTATTTTTGCAGTCTTTTCACTGGATTTGCCAACATAGTGATGGCTAGAAACAAGCAAGCACGAGACACAAGAAAATAGGACCAGGGAAGGCAGTTTGGCCCTACCATTCTAAAGACTACAACTGATTTTCTCTAGGCCTCTTTTGATTTCCTTTGGCAGTTGCCCATAATCTTAAGTTCCCAATCTATATAAAGTCACCTACCTTCTTTTTAAATACCTCCAGCAATCTGGTCTCCACCACTCTCCAGGGTAGAGATTTCCAGAGCTTTATGACCTCTGTAAGAAGAAATTCCAATGCACCTCAGCTTTTAATAACAATTCCCTAATCTGTAATTATGGTAAATCTCCTTCTGGTGGAAAATGATATTGTCAGCAAATGCCCTGTCATACACCTTAGGCTCTGACATATTTCGATAAGATCACCACTCTTTCGAACCTCAAATAATACAAAGTGCATTACAATTAATTATTATACAGTATACTAGCATAAACACTTTTATCAATTTATTAATTTATAACCGGGATTCCCAACCTTTTTTATGTCATGGACACCTACCATTAACCTAGGGGTCCATGGGCCCCAGGTTGGGAATCTTTGATTTATAGCAACAGCATATGGATATCCTTGGTAAAGTCACCACTTACTATCCTTACTTTGAATAGGAGTTTGCATCCTGAATCTGTTGATGGACAGACTGAATAATTATGGTGTTAATTGAAAGGCATTTGAACAATACATCACTGGAGTTACATAAAGGCATACACTCAATGTTTCAGGGACAGCTTCTTCCCCTCTGCCATCTGATTTTTCAATGGACGTTGAACCATGAACTCCAGCTCACTACTTTTTTATGTTCATGTTTGCACTACTTATTTAATTTAACTATCTAGATATACTTACTGTAATTCACAGTGTAATTTTTTCCTCTATTATTATGCATTGCATTGTACTGCTGCCACAAAAACAAACTTCACGGCATATACCGGTGATATTAAACCTGATTCTGACTCTGAATTAGGAGAAGCTATGGCCCATCACGTTCCTGATTTTTGCGAAGTAGATAGTGGATTTCTGAGTAAGAGAGAAATTTAGTTTTGAATATCCAAGTCCAGTCTACTTTTATCAGCACGGGACTTGGAGAGAGGATTGGTATATTTTGGCTTCTCGTCATTCTCACTTTCTCTCCTTCTCTTGACTCCCAATAATGTTGATTAATAACGGGGTCCTTGGTGACGGCAAAGCCATTGAACAAAAGTGGACAAGGAAAACAAGATCCTTTTCACCTATTGGAAATATTCATATGTTTTTGTGCGTATAAGGAATGTTTTGTTATGCATTCTTATGCAGTGTTAACTGAGTTAACTGAAGATGATTTTTCATATCAAGATGCTACCAAGGACAGTGCATATCTGCAGCACAATAAAAGGCTATCTGAAGGTTTTACCTATGCAACCTTTTGCTGGGGCAATCCTAAAATAATCCTATTACCCCATCACTTCCCTCGGTTTCCTATTGATTCTGAAGAAATGAGTTAATTAAATAACTGTAAATAATCACTAGGTGGAGCTAGTGTACCTATTTAATAAAAATCATCTTACAAAATATGCATTTCATATTAAGACCATAAGACCGCAAAATATCGCAGGAATAGACCAGCTGGCCCATCAAGCATGCTCAGCCTTTTCATCATGGCCAATCCATTTTCCCACTTAGCCCCATCTCCTGCTTTCTCCCCATATCCCTCATGCCCTGTCTGATCAAGAATCTATCAACCTCTGCCTTAAATATATCCAATAACGTCTTCCACAGCCACCAGTGGTAACCAATTGTACAGATTCACCACTCTTTGCCTAAAGAAATCCCTCCTTATCTCCTTTCTAAAAGGAAGCCCCTCTATTCTGACGCTGTGTCCTCAGGTCTTAGACTCCCCCACCACAGGAAATATAGTTTCCACATCCACTCTCTTGTGGCCATTCAACATTCGTTAGGTTTCAATGAGATCCCCCCCCCCCCCATTCTTCTGTATTCCACTGAGTACAGGCCCAGAGTCATCAAATGCTCCGCATAAGTCTTTGAATCCAGACACAAACTACAGAAAGTCGGCAGGCGCTGGAAATCCAAGCAACACATACAAAATGCTGGAGGAACTCAACAGGCCTGGCAGCATCTATGGAACAAAAGTACGGTTGACATCCCTCCGTCATTTTGTGTGTCTTGCCTTGAACGCAGGAATCATTTTCGTGAACCTCCTTTGAACCCTCCCCAATATCAGCACATCCTTTCTTAGCTAGGGGCCCAAAACTGCTCACAATACTCCAAATGAGGCTTCACCAGTACCTTACAAAGCCTCAATATTACATCCTTGTTTTTGTATTCTATTTTTCTTGAAGTGAGTGTTAACATTGCACTTGCCTTCCTCACCACTGACTCAATCTGCAAAGTAAGTTCATGTGCTTCATGGTCTCTGAATTATCTGCAAAATTAATTGCAGATTTCCAACCAGCTGAGAACAGGTGGTGCAAAACATAGCCAAAGGCAAAAGGTGGGGTGTGTGCATTTTCTGTGGTGGTCTGATATGGCAGTTTTGTCATTCTCGTGTTCCCCTGACCTGGAACACTTAACGATCAAGTGCTGGCTGTTCTATTACAAAGAGAGCTCTCCTCAGTGTTCCTGACCATATCAGCTGACTCTAAACAAGCACTTGAAGTACTGCATGCCACTGTCACCAAACAAGAAACACTTCAGTCTGACTTGTTTTAAGAAATTTCTGCTAATTACCATCAGGATAACCTGTGGCACCAGAACTCCCAACACTAGACCACTGCTATACTATGGTAAGAAATACCTACTGCATTTTGGTAATTCTGATCACTTGGCTGTCCTGCTCCTTCCTGCGTTCAGGCTGAGGCTAAAGAGTATAGATCTAGAGATTAGAACAACAAAGAGATGTTCAAAGGAGGCAGAGGAGTAGCTATGGTATTGCTTTGATCCAGCGGACTGTGCTGCATTCATGGGCTCATCTGTGGATCTGAATGAATACAACACGGTTGTCATGGACTTTATAATGACAGCCATGGATGAATGTGTCCCCCACCAGACCAGAAGCCTTTGGTGAACTATGAGATATGCAATCTGCCGAGGGCCAGACCAGAGGCATTCAGGTCTGGTGACCAAGTAAGATACAAAAGGTCCAGGTGTGATCTCTGTGAAGTCATCTCACAGGCAAAATGTCAATTCTGGACAAAACTTGAATCAATGAAGGTTGCTCAACGGCTGTGGCTGGGCTTAAATGCTATCACCTCCTACAAAATGATACCAAGCGACATGGGTGACAATAGGGCTTATCTTCCAGATGAGCTCAATGCCATCTATGTTTGCTTTGATCATCAAAATATTGGGGAACCTTCAAAAAATCCTATAGCCCCCAATGACACTGTCATTTCAGTCTCTGAGGCCGAAGTTAGAGCATCCTTCAGAAGTGTGAACGCCTGGACAGCATGTGGTCCTGATGGGGAACCTGGCTGTGTACTAGAGACCTGTGCTGATCAACTGGCTGGAGTGTTCACTGATATCTTTAACCTTGCACTTCGGCAGTCTGAGGTTACCCACCTGCTTCAAGCAGGCTTCATTTTTACTGGTGCCCAAGAAAAATGTGGTAATCTGCCTCAACATCTAGCATACAATAGCACTTACATCCATTGTGGTGAAGTGGTTTGAGAGGTTGGTGATGAAACCTATCAACTCCTCCCTGAGAAACAACTTGAATCCACTCCAATTTGTCAACTGGCACAACAGGTCCACAGCAGATGCCATCTTATTGGCTCTTCACTCAACCCTGGAACATCTGGACTGCAAAGGTGCATACATCAGGATGGTTTTTATCTACTCCAGCTCAGCATTCAATACTACCTTCCCCTCAAAACTGATCAATAGGCTTCAAGACCTTGGCCTCATTATCTCTTTTTGCAATTGGATCCTCAATTTCATCCCAGTCAGTTCAGATTGGCAAAAACATATCCTCCACAAAGTCCATCAGCACAGGTGCTCCACAAGGCTGCATGCTTAGACCCCTCCTCTACTCATTTTACAGTTGTGTGGCTCAGCATGGCTTCAATACCATATTTACAGGTACGTTTGCTGACAGCACCACAGTCCTATGCTGAATCAAAGGTGGTGATGAATCAACATGTAGGAGGGAGCTTGAAAATCTGGCTGAGTGGCGCAATAGCACCAACCTCTTACTCAATGTCAGCAAAACCAAGGAGATGATTATTGACTTCAGAAGAAGGAAACTAGAGGTCCATGAGCCCTTCCTCATTGGGGGTTCAGTGGTAGCGAGAGTCGGCAGCTTTAAATCCCTCAGTGTTATCATTTCAGAGGACTAGTCCTGGGCCCAGCACATAGTGCAATTACAAAGCAAGAACAGCAGTGCCTCTATTTCCTTAGAAGTTTTCAAAGATTATGCGTGGCATCTAAAACTTTGAAAAACTTCTATAGATGTGCAGTGTGATTATATTGACTGGCTGCATCACAGCCTGGTATGAAAACACCAATCCTGCAAAAAGAAGTGGATATGGCACAGTCCATCACAGATAAGGCCTCGTCACCATCGAGCACATTGACACAGAGCTCTGCCGCAGGAAAGCAGCATCCATCATCAGGGACCCTCACCACCCAAGTCATGCTCTCTTCTCACTGCTGCCACCAGGAAGAAGGTACAGGAGCCTCAGGACTTGCACCACCAGGTTCAGGAACAGTTATTACCCCTGAACCAGTGGGGATAACTTCACTCAACTTCATTTGCCCTATCACTAAAATGTTCCCACAACTTATGAAATCACTTTCAAGGACTCTTCATCACATGTATTCAAGATTTATTGCTTATGTATCTATTATTTCCACAGTTTATAACCATATAACAATCACAGCACGGAAACAGGCCATCTCGGCCCTCCTAGTCCATGCCGAACTCTTAATCTCACCTAGTCCCACCTACCCACACTCAGCCCATAACCCTCCACTCCTTTCCTGTCCATATACCTATCCAATTTTACCTTAAATGACACAACTGAACTGGCCTCTACTACTTCTACAGGAAGCTCATTCCACACAGCTATCACTCTCTGAGTAAAGAAATACCCCCTCGTGTTTCCCTTAAACTTCTGCCCCCTAACTCTCAAATCATGTCCTCTCGTTTGAATCTCCCCTACTCTCAATGGAAACAGCCTATTCACGTCAACATTGCTGCCTTTTACACATTGATTGTTTTTCAACCTTGTTGGGTGCAGTCTTTCATTGATTCTGTTGTGTGTTTCTTAGATTTACTGACTATGCCCACAACAAAATGAATCTCAGAGTTGTACTGGTGACCATATATGTAATTTGATAATAAATATATTTTAAACTTTGAACATTTTGATGGACTGGGCCATGTCCATTACTTTTTGTAGGATTTTTCATTCGAAGGCATTGGTGTTTCCATAACAGTCTGTGATGCAGCCAGTCAACATACTCTCCACCACACATCTACAGAAGTTAGTCAAAGTTATAGATGTTTTGCTGAATCTTCACAAACTCCTAAGGATTAATCAATGTGAATTGTAGATTTGGACTAATTCAGTTATATGATGTGTTCTAGTTACTAGTTCTAGTTCTGGTTGTTCTTAGATTTTTGTTAACACTTTTGGACGATTTTTACATCAGGGAGGCCTATAGATAATGAACACTGAGTTGAGCTGAACAGAAAAATGCCTTTTGATTTTGTGTTTTATGTTCTGTAATTTTGCTCGTTTTTTTGTTGCTGTTTGTGTAATGTGTGGATCCCTACATTTTTGGACACTAGCTAAAGCCATTTCTCTCTCTATGCAATGTGAATGCATCAGTTAAAGTCATCACACATGTGCATGCTTTCTTTTAATTAATGTGCAGTTGTGCGCAGACATAGCAAATTGATGAAAAGTACAAACCTGAATATTAAAAAATATCATGAACTGCACCAAAAGTTATGGGACAAAACAGCGAGAGTTAAACACCACGAGAAAGCTGTCATGGACACTAACAAGGGCATGAGTACAGCATGGACGCGAAGTGAAGGACGCGGCTTTGATAGTGCTAATGAAGGCTGTGAGTCATATATAAAGAGAGTTAAACTGGTCTGTAACATGAACAACATGGGAGAACAAAGGTAAACCCCTACACTTCTTACCTTAATGGGTGCAAGAACATACATTCTCTTACGCCAACAGGTAATCCCTGAAAATCCAGCAAACAAGACACTTGACAAAATTGTTGCAATTTTACAAGATGACTTGAGCCTTAAACAGCTAGTAATAGTGGAGAGATCCAGGTTTTACAAAAGGAACCAGCCAAAAGATGAAAGCATTTCTGAATACATCGCAGAACTGCGCAAACATTTCCAGCACTGTGACTTTAGAGATAGACTTTCTGATGCATTAAGGAACAGGCTTGCATTTGCCATACATACTTAAAGCTCTCAAAAGAGGCTACTGTCCGAAAGAGATTTCACCTTAGAATGGACATTGACCTTTGTGCTAATTGCAATATTGTTAGAGACTGCAGCAAAGGATGCAGTAAAAACACACCAAGTGAAGAGTTTCACACACAAAACTAAGCAATGCATAAAGTGACTGAATGTGAAATAGACAACACAGTCTGATGAAGGTGAGCCATCATGCCTAGAATGGCACGGTGTTACTGAAGCAGACCCCAAAATCATCTGGATCACAATAGATGCGTCTGGTGTAAAACTGAAAATGGAACTGGACACAGGGTCAGTTTTGTCTATAATTTCAGAGGCTGAAATACTGAGGAGGTACTGAAAGCTCAGCCAAAGAACACACCTAAGTCGACTACATCCAACAATCAGATACATTACAATCACTGGGCTTAACCGCTCCGTGATGATGTCGCTGACAGCAATATGACACTAGAGACCGAGAGCGTTGTCTTAGACAAGACCCCTATCAAACCCAATTCCACTCCATGGGCCCAAAGGCATTATCCTGAAAGAAACAGAGCGCCACCCAAAGGACTTAACCTTTAGAACTGTGAAGTTAGTTATGGACTGTTATTGTGAAAGCATGTTTATTTGGAATATTGGTTTGTGAAAGGGAAATTGAATGTTTTGTACACATACAGTATGTGCGTTAATCTGCACATTATGTGCATTAATCTAAAGGGGGAGGAAGTGTAATGTATAGCTCTATTTCTTTTAAAGCGATGACATCCACCCAGCACTGTGTATCGATCTGTTGTCTGTGCATGCATATTGTTTTCTCTCTCTTACTGCAACACGAATACACCAGTTAAAGCCATCTCCTGTGTGTGTGCTTTTATTTAATTGATATGTAGTTGTGCACAGACACAACAGTTTGTGTGATTTTTTTGCTCCTGGTGGGAGAGGATTTGACGTTTGCTGTTTTTTTCTGAACGGGTTGGTTCCATGGCTCTTCGTTCCAGTACTGTCTGTGAGGAAGATGAATTTCAGGGTTATATGCTAAATACCTACTTTGATAATAATAAATGTACTTTGAACTTGAATTTGTTTTGAAGTACATTTCTGTATAAG